>NW_027361692.1:4300000-4592500 GCF_039654945.1 Dendrobates tinctorius | reverse complement strand
GGCTATTGCAGATTCAGTCTTCCCAGCCTGGTGCAGGGCTACAATTTTGTTTCTGGTGTCCTTTGACAGCTCTTTGGTCTTCACCATAGTGGAGTTTGGAGTCAGACTGTTTGAGGGTGTGCACAGGTGTCTTTTTATACTGATAACAAGTTTAAACAGGTGCCATTACTACAGGTAATGAGTGGAGGAAAGAGGAGACTCTTAAAGAAGAAGTTACAGGTCTGTGAGAGCCAGAAATCTTGATTGCTTGTTTCTGACCAAATACTTATTTTCCACCATAATATGCAAATAAAATGAAAAAAAAACAGACAATGTGATTTTCTGGATTTTTTTTTCTCAGTTTGTCTCCCATAGTTGAGGTCTACCTATGATGTAAATTACAGACGCCTCTCATCTTTTTAAGTGGTGGAACTTGCACTATTGCTGACTGACTAAATACTTTTTTGCCCCACTTTATGTATATATATATATAATGTATTATATATTTGACACTTTCTTGGAGGGAGTGTAAGAACAATGTGATGAGTCCTTTCCTGTCCTGAAGATGGGGGTTCAGGGTGTCCATCTTCCCAGAACTTTAAAGACCGTTTTCTGGAGTCTCTGGAATCCTCTTCACTGGTACTTTGAGATCCATCTTTACTCCATGCTACACACCTCACTGTGGTGGAAGGGCTACCAGAAAATGGACCATGCCATGCGACTGCGTTAGGGAATAGGGTCCTGCTGTCCAGACCAGAGAGGACACAGTGTGACTTTTCATCACTGTACTGTTTTTTTTGTAGGGTAACGGGCAATTCTGCTGTTTCCCAACCTAAAATAGAAGGAAACAAAAGGAAAAATAATCAGGGAAAAATAATTAAAGGTACGAACAGGTCTCGATCCCAGACCTGTGTCTGCCTCCTACTGACACTAAGCTAAAGCTGGTTTAGTCTGGAGTCTGCAAGTGGGTGTAGTCTGCAGGAGAGGAGTCGACTTTTTAATTTACATGTAATTCTTGGTATCAACCTCTTGATTGCAGTAGCACACACCCATGGTTACCTGTGTCCCCCAATGAAGTGAACTAAGAAACATCATTTAGACCTGACCTTTGCCACATCCATTATATTATATTATCCGTTATATTATTATAAGGTGACATGCACTGTGGTCTTCGTATGACCTCTGTTGTGGCAATGCCTGTCTTTTTAAAGTTGCGCAAAAGTATGCTCGACTGGTTTTGTGCATACCTAAAAATACAGGACACCACCAAAACAAAGGCATACAGAGTCGACAGAGACCATATGGAGCCCAAAGTGAGTCTGCTTCATGACTAGTTAACAGTGGTTCTATGAGGTGGTTTTACTGGTTTTTGGAGTTTAGACATAAACTCTGACGTAAGTACCCAATAGCGTTCAGGACAGAGATGAACCTGGCTTGAACTAGCAGTTTAGGAATTGTTTTCATTTACTTTCTGTTTATTATATCTTTCACAGTGTGGTATAAGTGATTATACAGTTTTATTCTTCAAGTCAGTTTGCTTACAGCAATGTCAGAAATATACAATTTGTTTCCATTTTGCTACTTTTGAACACCAAAATGTTTTTTTTTCCCCCCTTTGGCAAAAATATATATTTTTTTTTTTTTTGCATTGCCATATTTTGAGTACGATAACTGTATTTTGTACTTTGCTATTTTTGCATACTAAACTATTTACCTAAAATATTTTTTTTTGCCGCACCAAATTGAGAGCTGTAGCTTGTTTTATTTTTTGTTTTGCTAATTGAGATGACTTTTCATACACTTTTTGATATGAATGATAAGGACAAAAAAGTTTTTTGTTTTTTTTTGTTTTTTTACAAGATATGTAATGTGTGTGTATGTATGTGTATATATATATATATATATATATATATATATATATATATATATACACACACACACACACACACACACACACACACACACACACACACACACACACACACACACTGTTCATCTTATGGGTTAAATAATGTAACAGTTTTATAGTTTAGGTTCTTACTGACACCGACACTAAACATGTTTTTTTTTCTTTTGTTCATTATTTTGGATTTTTTTCACATTTTATAATTTTGTAGAACTTATTTGTTTACTTAGACTCTCCACTGTTTCTCCATTGTATTGTATACTCTGATTGCTGGTCAAGTTCACTGCAATACTCCTGTATTGAAGTGAATCAGACCTGTCAGTCTTACACTGATAGAAGGCCGGTTAGACCCTGTACCTGGCAGACCCGGAGGTCACACAATCGTAACAACCTTCGGGGGAATGGGGGAGGTTGCGCAATTGGATGAGAAAGGGAGTCCCCTCCCTCTCACAACTATCTACATGCTGTGGACGCTATTGACCGGCATCTAGAGGGTTAAAGAGGCAGGTACTATGCTAGCACCTTATATTGGCTTTTGCTGCAGTGCCTTAGTGATTTTTAAGACGTTACCCCAGTGGTCATCATTTGGACATTCCTTCTGTGCCTGCATGATCACCAATGATGTACTTATGCGTCATATTGCTAGAACATCTTCTCCATTATGACATCACCTACAAGTTGGGAAGGAGTTAAATATAGAAAGGAAAGGTCCACTTTAGACATAAAGTAGATTACGCGATAATACTAGCCCAAGGCATCAGTCATCCTATTTCATCACTGAATTATTAAAACTATGTTGCAGTGAGCTGTTCTAGGTGCAGTAACATGTCGTGCTCCTTACATCCATGAAGTGACTTTTTCTGTTACTGTTCCATCCATTTCAGAATCCTATTCAGAGTTTTGATCTGCCCATGAACTTGACCAATTGGTTCCCTCAACAAAGAATGAAGACAAAGCGTGAAGAAATCCGGACTCTTATCCTTGGTTTGCAAGAACTTCAAAGCAAAGACAAGACGGGCCAGCGGGACCTTGGCATAACGCAACCCACCCCACAGGAGGGAGCAGAGCAGTTAATCAGAGAATTTGATAGTGTATGAATACTTCATGTGTGGCCTGTGACTCTACCATCACAAAAGGAAAGCAGACTTGTTTTAAAATTTGCTGTAATTAGGTATTTCAGCAGCTCCCTGGTGTCAGCGTCACTCGAGGGGCTGAGTGCCAGCTACAATAAATACATGAAATACTTATAGGACTGTACATATGGTAATAAGGCCAATTCTTTTCAGTATTTATGAGTTGTTTTTTTTCCTGTCTCATTCTTGAGAAATGTTTGTCATCCTCTTAACAGTAGCTGCAAACTCAACTTACACTTCAAATAAAAAGAAATTATTTATAGGCTCACATTTTAATGTGCATAGTTATTTAGTATGAGATGTAATGTTCGAGAGATGTCTGCATTCAGATGTAAACAGCCCTTCTTGTACACGATGATATGATTTTTATCTTCCCACCTTTTAACTAGTAGCAGCTCTTTGGCACGTAACAGGGTAGAATAAAATGGCCAGAACGCCGTTATGTACCTAATTGAATGTTCCCCTGTTGCCCCAGGAATCTATGTTCACTGCTTTGCACTTGTTATATACCCAATTACTGGCCCCATTTTTTTATGTTCTAAACCTTATCACGAGTAGGCCAGGGATTAGCTACAGCGGTTAACACATGACCACTAAAATAAACAGTGACCGTCAGGGAGCATCAGAGTGGCGTAGCTAGAGCAACATAGCTTTCATAAGGTAAGTAATGGGTCTTGTTGTTTAACATCATTTTATTTTAATTTTGTTCATTCCAGAAAATCCCTTTAAAACCCCTTTTAGTTGCTATTTAGCAACAGACTGTACATTGAAAAAAAGAGGGTTAAACTCAATGCTATTGCAGCCGAATGGGTCTATGCTGCAGTTCCAAACTCTGCTCATAGACAAGCTTGGGACTGTTTCATACCTTTTATTCTAACCATGTCCAACTCCTTTAAGCTATTTAATTTTTAGTGTATTTTCTCCTAATCTAGCGATTTATCTGTTAACCGGTTTTTAATTTGGTTCTTCTAATGTAACTGGAGGATAGAAGCTTCTGATTTGATAAGTTTGTTTCTCATGTGATTTATGCACTAAATCATGCAATAAGAGATTCTCGTTTTTCCACAGTTTACCAGATCTACTGCCCATCTATTATTAATAACTTCTTGTTCATGCGTCATCTTTCGCCTCAAAGGACATTTATTGCCCTGTCTACCCTTTGGCTTACATACAAAGGGAGCCATTTTGTCAATTAAGAATTTAGCCAGCCAGATATCACTATGTGTAATGGGACATGAGTACCAAAATATTATAATACCGTAGATTAAAATCAGGTCACAATGTAGTAATAGAAAGGATAGGTCTCGCCTGACCCCAATCACAAGCCGCTGTACTTGAGACTATAGTGATCTATAGCCACAGGTAGGTCATGAAGATAGAAATCAGAATAAAAATCCCACAACGATGAAAATGGAAACATGTGGAACAGTGACGGCTCTATTTCCAGTTCCAGAACAAGCCAGCCTGCATAGGATTCAGGTGTGGCGGTAGTTGCGTATCAATTACTGTGATATTTTTTAAAACTCAAAGCCTCGGAGAACTTTTTTTTGTTTTTTTCCTGGACTGCTCCTTATAAGTGTGCGACTTTTATATGAGCTGCCACATTGCACTTCTCTCTGTGAAAAAAGGTCATTTTACTCAGATATAAATCTTACAGACAGCAGTTACTGTACAGGACCAAAGTGGGCTAATGAAAATGTTACATGTTCTTGATATCTTTAAGGAATCTCCCAAATATGAACTTTTCAAACATTAATACTCAAAGTGATTTTCCAGCCATGTTCTCCGTTTTTATCCTTTGATCTGGAGGTGATGTACAGCAGCTGATTCTGTTTTTTTCATGGCTTCAATGAGCTGAAACCTTATCTAATGTGTCATATGTCCGGTGTACATTTTTCTGCTCTGTATGCTTGTTATAAGAGTTGAGTAAAAGGATTTGGAGAACCCATATTCAATGGCCATGCTGGTAGTCCATAGCATCTTGCCCAGAGCTCGGCAAATGTCCTCCTATTTTGCATCAATCCCAGGACCTCTTCTGCTTAGTAAACCTGTACCGGCAGCAGGATACCAAGGTGGTTGCTGGACCAGGTGCCTGTGAATCTTTTTTGCTCAACTTTATTCTGGTGTGTTGGCCTCTGGTTACCAACGTGGTTGTGGGACTAGAGTCCTGTGAATATTTTTGGTGGACTCTACTTGTGCTGCATTGTTTAACGTATTTCTGTGCCTTCCATCTACTCTGACGTCTCACAAGCTCTAGACCTTTATCCATCTAAACCCTGTTTTGACGCAACAGGAACAAGTGCTGAAGCCATTTCAATCTGTTTTGTAAATCTTTGTACTGTTCATTTTAAACTGGTAATACCTGATGTACTGCTAAAGTCTGTATTTTGCATGGATTTTTCTTATTCGAATGCTGACAATCAGTTGGCAGCCAACATTCTGTTAAATTCGCATTGGTTTATTTACACAGTGGTTTCTTTTTGCCTTGTTTTGTTTTCTTTTATCACGTTTTCTTTCTACTTGTGTTAGTTTATACCATTATGTTCAGTTTAGTCACTTCTATATAAGCTGTACAAGGGATGAGCCTTTATAAGGTTTAGTTTTTTCTTACCAGTATCAGATGTTTCGGACAGTCAACCACATCATCTGGATGAGTTGGGATTTTGAGTCCCCTTTCTATGCGAGTGCTTATTATTATTTAGTAACCTGTATATTCATTTGCATTTGGACTTGTTATATAAATGCATACAGAATTCTGAAGTGCTTAGTGTCTTACACTGCATAGTTTTAAGATAGTGTGTTTTTTTCTTTTTTTAGCCTATTTTGTTGTTAGTGCTGTAATAGGTTAATTGTATAAAAAACATATTTATTATTTTTGAAATAAACACTTCTAGAATATTAATGTAAATTCACTTTACTGTATATTGTAGTTTTTTTTTTTTTTTAATTATATGTCCCATAAATTAATATACACAACATGGGGGGGTGGGAGGGTATTAACAGCTGTGCCGTTAACCCAAGTTTTTACTTCTGTTATCCCATATTTTTGTTTTATTGAATGACAGTCTTCAGCAGTATTCTTACGTAGAAAAAACTGGAATATGACAGAAGATCTGATCAGTCAATAGTCTCCTTGAAGACTCCATTGTTTCCATGAACAGAGTCGACATAGCAGTGTTGGTCCATTATAAACATAAGCCATGAACCTGGTGTGAGCAGAGCGTTTGTGTTGGTAATGGCTAGTCACAAAAGTTGTGAAAACCTCTCCTTTGTCCTTATAAACAAGAGTGGTTAGCAAAATTAAAGGGGTTGTCATTTTTCAATGATCAAAAATTGTTGTTCCAAAAAAGGTTTGAGGAGGCAAAAAAAAACGAAAAAACCTGAGCTTTTACTTACCCTCCCGGAGTCTGGATGCTGCATGTGCTGTTCATGGTTCATTTGTGCCAGATATTGAAGCCCAGCTGATCTGTTATTGATGACCAATCCTAAATATATAGTTTAGGAAGTTAGGCTGGCAGCATAGTTCTAACAGTTTTGTGCTCGTGGAAGGGACCATGGTCTAACTCTGTCAAAGTAACCTCAACACAGAAGTGGACAAACATAATGGATTCTGCTTAAATTTGATCCAACAATCACAACAGATATCCTCCAATTTTTCATCCTATACAATGACTTTTTGAAAGACATACACTACCTTTCAAAAACTCATACTTTTATTAATCAAATGAGTTGCCAAATGAATTTAAAATCTAGTCCAGACATTGACAAGGTTCGAAAAAAAAAGATTTTTATTTGAAATAATAATTTTCTCCTTCAAACTTTGCTTTCGTCAAAAAATGCTCCCTTTGCAGCAATTACAGCATTGCAGACCTTTGGCATTCTAGCAGCTAATTTGCTGTGGTAATCTGGAGAAATTTCACCCCGTGCTTCCAAAAGCCCCTCCCACAAGTTGGTTTGGCATGATGGGCACTTTCTGCGTACCATACGATCAAGCTGCTCCCACAACAGCTCAATGGGGTTAAGATCTGGTGACTGCGATGGCCACTCCTTTACAGATAGAATACCAACTGCCTGCTTCTTCCCTAAATAGTTATTGCATAATTTGAAGGTGTGCTTTGGGTCATTGTCCTGTTGTTTGATGAGATTGGCTCCAATCAAGTGCTGTCTGGCATGTCGTTGCAAAATGGAGTGATAGCCTTCCTTATTCAAAATCCCTTTTACCTTGTCCAAATCTCCCACTTTACCAGCACCAAAGCAACCCCAGACCATCACATTACCTCCACCATGCTTGACAGATGGCGTCAGGCACTCTTCCAGCATCTTTTCCGTTCTGCGTCTCACAAATGTTCTTCTGTGTGATCCAAACACCTCAAACTTGGATTCGTCTGTCCATAACACTTTTTTCAATCTTTCTCTGTCCATTGTCTGTGTTCTTTTGCCCATATTAATCTTTTCCTTTTATTAGCCAGTCTCAGAGATAGCTTTTTCTTTGCCACTCTGCCCTGAAGGTCAGCATCCCAGAGTTGCCTCTTCACTGTAGACGTTGACACTGGCATTTTGCGTGTACTATTTAATAAAGCTGCCAGTTGAGGACCTATGAGGCGTCGATTTCTCAAACTACAGACTCTATTGTTCTTGTCTTGTTGCTCAGTTGTGCAGCGGGGCCTCCCACTTCTGTTTCTACTCTGGTTGGAGCCTGTTTGTGCTCTCCCCTGAAGGGAGTAGTACACACCATTGTAGGAAATCTTCAGTTTCTTGGCAATTTCTCACATGGAACAGTCTTCATTTCTAAGAACAAGAATAGACTGTCGAGTTTCACATGAAAGTTTTTTTTCTGGCCATTTTGAGAGTTTAAGGGAACCAACAAATGTAATGCTCCAGATTCTCAATTAGCTCAAAGGAAAGTCAGGTTTATAGCTTCTCCAATCAGCCATACTGTTTTCAGCTGTGCTAACATACTTGCACAAGGGTATTCTAACCATCTATTAGCCTTCTTACACAGTTAGCAAACACAAAGTACCATAAGAACACTGGAGTGATGGTTGTTGGAAATGGGCCTCTATACACCTATGAAGATATTGCATTACAAACCAGACGTTTACAGCTAGAATAGTCATTTACCAAATTAACAATGTATAGAGTATATTTCTAAATAATTTAATAGTAGTTTAATTGGAAAAAACTGCATTTCTTTCAAAAATAAGGAAATTTCTAAGTGACCCTAAACTTTTGAACTGTAGTGTATGTCATAAAATTGTAAATAGAAATAGATTATGAATAAATTCTTATATGCGCTCAAAATAACTAGTGCTTATCAGAAGCCTACCTGTGCGTCTATACTCCTGTGATGTGGCGTGCGGTCCTGGATTCCACCCAAAGGTATAAAGACAAGATGATTCCGCTGTCCTGGATCCATCCAAAAGTGATAAGCCAGCTTTCCTGGATCCGTGCTTGATCCTCCATAGACCGTGTAGACAGCGTGCCAGCCAGTCACGTCTGTTCTAACACTGGTTAGACAGAATCTGCCGTCCAAGTTCTCTTAGCGGAAATTAATAAAAATAATTTTAATCTACACTTTACATCCACTATTAATGATACCACTATTATTTTTTTTTTTAGATAAAAGAAATACCAGCTTACCCACGCTCTAGGTAGTTGGAGGCATGAGATCCATAGGACAAGATGCAATCTCATGTGGACGAAAAGGGTTGATCCAGCTTCCAGAATTTTTTGCCAAAAAATGTATTGGATAGGAAGAAGGGGGAAAAACAGGATTTTTAGTTGCTTACCGTAAAATCTGTTTCTCTGAGCCTTCATTAGGGGACACAGGAAACCATGGGTGTATGCTGCTGCCACTAGGAGGCTGACGCTATGCAGAAAAAAAGTTAGCTCCTCCGCAGTGTACACCCTACCGACAGGAAGTAGGATGTTCAGTTAGTGAGAAAGCAGTAGGAGAAGTAATCTGTAGACGAGATAAAGACACAGAAAACACAAATCCACACTGTAACAATTTTATGCAGTAACCGAGCTGTTCAACTTGGGGAGGGTGCTGTGTCCCCCAATGAAGGCTCAGAAACAGATTTTACAGTAAGCAACTAAAAATCCTGTTTTCTCTATTGCTTCATTGGGGGGGGACAGGAAACCATGGGACGTCCCAAAGCAGTCCCCAAGGGGAGGGAACAGCAAACAACTCCAATCAGGATGAGGAAGTCACCTGCAAGGTCACCTGCGAGGTCTTTTACCCCGACCGGTACTTGGCGAAGCTAGGCATGGGCTCTGAAGAAAACCTCATGGACCTGTGGAGGACATATCGCACTGCAGAGGTGCCAGACGAAGGCCCAAAGAGTACCGCCAGGAGGACACACACTTCCCGGGCAGAGTGCATCATACTCAAATGAACGCAGTCCTTTCTGAGCCTGCAACCCTACTAATGCTGACCAGATTCCACGAGCAGACGCTGACCTGGAGGCCAGAGGATCTGTTCACTTCAAGCAGGAGCTTGATAACTACCATTGTGGTGGCAAGGTAGCCTGATGCGAGAGCGTCACAAAGTAAAATTTTGAGGCAGACGAAAGAAAGGGATTTCAGAATGATGGAGAGTGGACCCTTGATCCACAGGAAGTGCACCACGGCTGCTACAGGCTCTGTGAGACCCCAAGGGTGGTTGAGAGTCTGAAAGGACAGGCTACCAACTGGAAGGAAAAGGAACCCGTCCGTTGCAAACGCAGATATCGCCAAAGTCCTGAAGAAATCAGGACCTGGATAAGAGCTTCATGGAACAAGGGAAAATCATGCGATTCAGAGGAGGCAAATGCTGAATGAAGAAAATTTCTTCCTGAGGAAAACAAGTATGGACTCAAACCTAGATCCCCAAAGTCACGCTGAGGAAAAAAGAGCTGAATGACGAGGTTAAGCCTGAGGAAGGAGAGCGCTTGTCCTTCATCAATGATTTAGCCTATTGGAGCCACATGGAAAGAACGGAAAGTTGGTGAGGGACTTCTTTGGGGATAAATTTCGTTCGTGAAACCAAAAGCCAAATGGAATATTTGATAGGAACGATAGGCGAAAACCCATGTCTCCATGCAAGAAAAATTTTTTGAACAGTGAGGACGGTCAAATCTTCCGACTGGTGTCCAGAAAGAATGCTCTGATGAGCAAGCTAGGCCACACGGCTATATAATTTTGCCAACTACTGTGAATTTGCCATTGGCATCCCTGAGGGATGCACTTCTGGGAGAGGAAGGACCATAGTGGTGGAAAACTTGGAACCCGGAGGGTTTGCAGCCGCAGAAGTAGTCCAATTTTGCGAAGCACTCGGGAGAAAAGATATATAACGAGGCGCCCCATTGTTTGGAAACGTACTGAATGGCACCTGGGAATAACCTGGATCTCATGTCGCGATGTAGGCTCAGGATGGCTATGAAGAGACAACAGATTGCTCGACTAGGCAGGTAGAACGAAGGCTACTGGATTACTTTGAGATTAAAGGGAAGATAAACCGATCAATCAGGGATGAGGGTGGATATGGAAAAAATAGTCCAGCCGGACTTAGAAAAGCGATTAGTCGAGCAAGGAAAGTCCACGCAAAACATGGACTATGTCAACTGTAAGGAAAGTTGGCTCTAGGTAGATAAAATAGACCCCAGAGGACAACTAGGCTGACGAAAGGCAGGTCAATCCGTATGGCGATGTAAGCGACCAAAACCATCCTGGACCCTCTGGAGCAGGGAGGGGATTGCGGTGAGTAGACCCGCTTACCTAAGTCTAAGAACACGCCCGAGCATAACAGGGAAAAGATACAATTCTAGCTGAAGGAAGAAACGCGTTATCACCAGAATCATCCTTGGATTCCAGACTGGAGCAGCTTTCTACCCTGGTCGATGCTTGCGCAGAGTCAGATTCCACTCTTGTCTGAGGTGGGATACATTTTCCAGTCACGGTCAGAAGTTACCTGTCTGAGCTGCTGGAGGCTTTACACGGCGTCTGTAAGAAAGAATAAGTAAGTTCCGACAGATAAGGAGCTTAGGCATTGTGGTAGCTCGAAGGCCCTTAGGACAGACTAGAACTTAATAAACTAAACTACTATTAAACTACTATTTTATTTACTTAATAAACTACTATTGACCAAACATTAAAGATGGACGTAACACCTGCAGTAAAGATAGCCTGTGGACAGTACTGTAAACTGATCAGAAAGTGTGGCAAAAACTCCTGTGGGGCAACCCGCACATAGGGTCCAGAGCATGCCGTAGTAAAACCGCGACCATCCGTACCTGACATGAGAGTGTTTGACCCACCTGAGGGTGGAGAATCAAGTTATGTTGCTACCGAGATACGCTCTGTGGTACAGAGATCCGCTCTGTTTGGACATGGTAGTGCTTACGTTTACCTGTTAACAAACCACATGTTATTAACAATGAAATGTGCATCTGAAAGGTGTGTTTGACTCACCTGGATGCGGCCTGTAACCGCAGCTGCAGCCCGTCACGAGCAATAAATGCTGGCACCTCACCACGAGTAGTGATTAGACGGGAGCTTAGGCAAAAGCTGCAAAAGACCCAGATGAACGCGAAAGAGGACGCTCCTGACTCACCTGAAATGGGACAGTAGAGCCGGCCCGGTGTAGTAGATGGACCTCGGGTACGTTTGAGTCACCAGAAAGACGGTATGTATTGACTAAACGTGTCTGGTAGAGGTCTATCCAAGTGCTCGATAAGAGATAATACTGCCGCAATAGAGCGCGAGGAACCTGAAGGCTAGAGCGTCTAACTCACCTGAATACGGTACAGAACACCAGTACCACTGAAGCAGTCAACCCCAGACACATCTCCACAGTAACATGGCCGTTTGAACTACTGTACCTGGAAGGTGGTGCTTCTGAAGCCTGTATAGCGGATATAGCACAGCTGCCATCGGCTCTAAGTATCCTTTGAACAAATCAGCGGGGAGAGAACCCAGAGAAGAGAATAGGAGACAGCCATTTCTGTGTTGTGGTGCAGTCTAGGTCTGGATACCTGATGACAGGTAGAATAACGGCTTCTGTGTTGCGGTCAAGGACTGGGTACCTGACGGCAATAGGCAGAATAACGGCTTCTGTGTAGCGGTCTAGGTCTGAATACCTGACGGCATTAGGCAGAATAACGGCTTCTGTGTTGCGGTCAAGGACTGAGTACCTGACGGCATTAGGCCGAATAACGGCTTCTGTGTAGCGGTCTAGGTCTGAATACCTGGCGACATTAGGTGGAATAATGGCTTCACGTGTAGTAAGCCGTACTACGAAGACTGTAGTAAAGTAGATTCTGACCAGTCAATTCTTCTGACGGTAGAACATTTGGCCTGGGATCAGAAAGAGACTAACTGCACTCTCTGTTGTGTGCTATGGTTCCAACCTCTGGACCAGCGAGTTGTGGTCAGCTTCTTTATCCACTGAACCACAGTAGACAATTGCCAGGTAGCACGAACTTCTATCCAGCTGGAAGGCTGGCCCAACACTGCAGAGGTGAAGAGACAAGCTGCATATTATTCTGCTTAGAGCAGTATGAAGCCAACGTCCGGAGGGGGCTGCAGAAAAAAGGAAGGGAGAGTGCCTGTGAAAAGTAGATATGGGTGCAGATGCTATGCCAGGGCTCGAGCACCTTTATGTGTGAAGCAATGGTTGAGTGTTTTGCTCTGCTGAAATCAAGGCACATATCTGCAATGGCAGAAAACACAATAGCCGTGTGACAAAATCAGATTTCCGCTGAAAAAAAACGTGTGAGTGAAACCCCCTACCAGGCCAACGCCATGCGGCAAATACAGAAGACAGCAGCGTGGCTCTCCAAGCCTCTGCATGCTATGCCAGATATACTGATGTACTAGAGACCGTGCGGCAGAAGAGTACAATTACGCCAGGAAAATAAACTATTCTAGAGTACTATTACGTCAGTGACTGTACAGTTCAAGAGTACAATTACTTCAGAGACTACGGCTCCAGAAAACCATTACGTTAGTGACTGTACTGCTCCAGGGACTGTACAACTATAGCGCATTTCACATGAGATGCAGTAGCTAAGATGGATCCTCTGCTACATCACTGGACCTGCAGAAAGTGTGGCCCTGCTTAATTTTACTATGAGGGGCTTATACTCCGCATTGTATCTGATTCGGCTGAGGGGAGATTGGCAGGAAATAGCTGGTCCTGTCCTGTGAAGGCACTAACCGTGTCCCACGCTGGGAGAATACGACCGCTGTGGTGGATGCCGACGCAGGGAGGATGCCGAGGTCCAGGAATATATATCTCATTTTGCAAGTGAGAGAAGAGGAGCAAAACAGCGGTGACGACCGCGCTGCCCGCAGGCAGGACAGAGTCATTACCGCTGTGCTCACACCAATATGGCCGCTCAGGGCCCCCACCTACCCGCCTTAGGCTGGTTTCACATTTGCGTTTTTTAGCGCTGGAAAAAAACGCATACCTGCGCATGCGTTTTTTCCCCTATATTTAACATGGGTGCGCATACCTGCGCGCTTGTAAGCGCATGTATGCGATTTTCATGCGCTGCGTTTTTTTGGGGTGTGCGTTGGTATTTTCCAGACGCAGCATGTTGCATTTTTTGGCCCTGCAAAAAAGCGCATGCGCACATATGCGCACGTTTTGCGCTAAAAATGGCCATTATAGCCTATGGATGCGCATATGTGCGCACTGGCATGCTCATGTATGCTTTTTTTGCATATGCGTTTTTTTTTTTTTAACCATGGAATTTAGGGGTTTGGGTTAGAGTTAGGGTTAGTTAAGGGGGTTTAGGGTTAGGGTCAGGGTTAGGGTTGGGGTTTGGGTCAGGGTTAGGGTTAAGTATGGTTTGGTTAAGGGTTAGGGTCAGGGTTAGGGTCAGGATTAGGGTTAAGTATGGTTTTGTTAAGGGTCAGGGTTAGGGTCAGGGTTAGGGTTAAGTATGGTTTTGTTAAGGGTCAGGGTTAGGGTCAGGATTAGGGTTAAGTATGGTTTTGTTAAGGGTTAGGGTCAGGGTTAGGGTCAGGGTTAGGGTTAAGTATGGTTTTGTTAAGGATTAGGGTCAGGGTTAGGGTCAGGATTAGGGTTAAGTATGGTTTTGTTAAGGGTTAGGGTCAGGGTTAGGGTCAGGGTTAGGGTTAAGTATGGTTTTGTTAAGGGTCAGGGTTAGGGTCAGGGTTAGGGTTAGTTAGGGTTTGGGTTAGGGTTAAGTATGGTTTTGTTAAGGGTTAGGGTCAGGGTTAGGGTTAGTAAAGTCATGGTTTGGGTAGTGTGAGGGGCCACCTAAAAATGTTGGAAAAAACGCACTAAAAACGCATACAAACGCATAAAAACGCTGCGTTTTTTTCATGCATGCTCATAAAAATGCTTGAAAAAAACGCAGCAGTTGTATGCTTATGTATGCGTTTTTTCAATGCGTTTTTTTGCGGGAAAAACGCGCTGCAAAAAAAAGCAAGTGTGAAACTAGCCTTAGACAAGGGCGTATTGTGCACAACTCCACTCTGCACAGCCTGAATGGGGGCGGAGCCAACCATCAGCTCTGTTGACAGAAAGATGGCGGCGAAGGATATTCTCTGCGATGCAAGGGAGGCCGGATGGAGGGCGGAGCTTGCGCTGGATGCAGGGAAGCGGCTGAGGGAAGATGGGCGGAAAAAAGCCCGCCCAAAACAAGAGACGACGGGGCAGGGCTACCGAGGACTAGGCCGCAATCGAAGCAATCGAAATTCTGGATTTATCACCTGGATCCTACCAGAAAGGTAGTCTGGTGCGGGGGGAAGCGGTGGGGTGGGAGACCCGCGCTGAGGAGAGCAGGCTGCTGCCCACCTTCGCCTATTCTGCTGAATAGGGTACCAGCTGGGGGAAGCCTGAAAACACAGCACTCGGCGAGCAGTGATGAGGGCTTGCCGACCTCTGCAGGGAATGAGCTACCCACATGTGTGGCAGGAGAGCGGCCAGGGAGAGGGGAGGACTCGGCCCGATATAAGCCAGGCCTAGACTACTGGACCTAGGGGATTTCCTCTTCTTTACATATCTTATGCGGTGTTTACCTCTTCTCCCTGGGGTGTCAGACGTCTGAAAACGTTGCAGGACATCACATCTCATCCAACTAACAGGCTCTGGTGGGCGAGTAGTTGGGAGACGACGGGCCAGGGCCAGGTCTGGATCACCTAAGCACGCTTTTGTGCTAGGGGTTTGGGTCCTGCTGGCTAGACGTATGAGGATACGGGGTGGCAGTACACACCGTACTCATGTTGTGACCTTTCACACTGTATCCCTCCTGGTACCTGAAAAGGAACGACGCACATTTAAGGGTCTAATGAAAGACCTGTGTCCACCTCCTACTGACACTAAGCTAAACTGAACATCCTACTTCCTGTCGGTAGGGTGTACACTGTGGAGGAGGAGCTAACTTTTTTTCTGCATAGTGGCAGCCTCCTAGTGACAGCAGCATACACTCATGGTTTCCTGTGTCCTCCAATGAAGCGATAGAGGAAAATACTTAAGTACAAAAATTTTTGTACATATTTTGTTTTGCATCTTCTCCTATCCAATACATTTTTTAACAAAAAATTCTGGAAGCTGGATCAACCTTTCGTTTTGTCCACATAAATTGTTTACACATTTCTGTGTTTACAGATGGAGGTAATAAAGCCATCAAAATGTATAGTAAACCAACTCATAGTAACAGTTATATCCTAATTGATAGTTGTCACCTTCCAATATGGCTAGAAAACATGCAAAAGCAAAACAACTTGAGAGTTAGAAGGAACTGTACTAAACATGAAGAATAAAACAATGGTCTATTACCAGGTAGCAAATTTTGGCGTATAGAAAATGTCAAATAACACTGGAGAGGAGGAAATTATATACACAATGTCGAGAACAGAAAGCAAATGGATATTTTTATTAAACACGTTAACACCATATGGTCTAAACAGCGAAATAGAATTATTTGCCTTTTAAATTTTAAGCTTAAACTCCACCAATGAGCAGATACACTGATCTATATAAGAACTGCCGCCTGCTGTGCATGTAATCCCTGACAAAGGAGTTTGGAGCCTCATAAACGCATGGGTTGAACAACCGGTACTTTCCCATTGGAGAAGGAAAGCCTGCGGCTTTAGTGATGTTACACAGGCACAGGGAAGGCAGATCTTTTCGAACCAGTGTTAGAGCAGATGCTGACTACACGGTCTGTAGAGGATCAAGCAAGGATCCTGGACAGCTGACTTAACACTTTTGGGTGGTCCCCGACATCCGAAGTATCACGTCTTTATACATTCAGGTGAAATCCAAGTCAGCACACCACATCACAGGTTTATAGAATCACAGGTAAGCATATTAGAGTTTATTCAACATACCGTATATACTCGAGTATAAGCCGACCCAAGTATAAGCCGAGGCACCTAATTTTGCCACAAAAATCTGGGTAAGCTTATTCACTCGAATATAAGTTGGGTAGGCATTGTCCATTCATCCCTATCCTGGTATGCATGGCTCCCCCGTCGCTGTCCTGGTTAGCATGGCTCCCTGTCCCTGTCCTGGATAGCATGGATTCCCTGTCGCCGTCCTGGTATGCATGGCTCCTTTTCCCTTTTCCTTCTATGTATGGCTCTTTATCCCCTATTCTTGCATGCATGATTCCTGCCTGCGCGCCCTCGCTGGCACTGTATCTCGTTTCGGCACCAGCAGCACTTCCGGCAAAGCAATCACGTGGCCGCGCTCATTAAGGTCGGCGGCAGCGACTGGCACTGTGCGCTATTACAGCAGCGGCACAGGCTTTAGCCACAGCTGCCAGCTCCTGCCTCTGTGACCTGCCGCTCCCCCTCCCCTGTCGTCTTTCTCGTACAATTGTGTATAAGCCGAGGGGGGGCGTTTTCAGCACAAAAACGTGCTGAAAACTCGGCTTATACACAAGTAGAAACGGTAGTTTATTGCGCATGTGAGCTTAAAGTGCGCTTTTTATGCAGATTTAATAACAATACTGGGGAGCGCTGATGCATATATTTTAACACAACTAGAAAATGGTAGGACGGATCTTAAAGGGGGAGGAAAATAGGACAGTATGAATTGTTATGTATGCTTACATCAAGTAGTGTCAGCAATATACAGTTAGGTCCATATATATTTGGACAGAGACAACATTTTATCTGCTTAATTGAGAATGACATAATGAAGGGATTGCCCACACCTCTCCATGAAATAGCGTTAGAGTCAATTGTCCAATTACTTTTGGTCCCTTTAAAAACAGGGTGGCACATGTTAAGGAGCTGAAACTCCTAAACCCTTCAAAAAATTTTTAAAGTGGATACCCTCAAATGAAAGCTGAAAGTCTGAACTTCAACTGCATCTGAATTGTTTTGTTTAAAATTCATTGTGGTAATGTCTAGAACCAAAATTAGAAAAATGTTGTCTCTGTCCAAATATATATGGACCTAACTGTAGTAATTGAATAAAATAGGATACTATGCCTAACATTAGATGCACTGGGTAAAGGCGACAATTTAGCAGGAATATAGCATGGTGTGGAATCCTAGTAATCGGAAGGCTGTCAAATTATGTCCTAAAAAAGAAGTACATGACCATTGGAGAACTGATAGAAAACAAGAATATAGGAGATGATCGAAAAGGAATGTATAGTGCAACAGATGGAGACTATCTGAAGTTGGTTTTTGAGTATGTGTTATATAAAGCGAACTGGTACAGGAATGTATAGCCATGAAGGAAGCAAAAGAAAACGGAAAAAAAAACAGAAAAAAACAATGGAAACAATGTAAAGCAGAAGAGAACAAAGAGCAGGAACCTGGATAAGAAATAGGCAAGTGTGGAGCTGTGAAGATGAAGGCATAGATGAAGAATAGATAAATGTATAAAAGTGCAATTATTGGACCTGACACAATAACCATGTACACTAGTCATTGATTTCAGGTTTTAAACTAAAAATAAATAAAGAATAATAGGCCGTTCAAAAAATGTCTGCATTTTCATTTACAGTATAAACTGAAATTTGTTTATAGACTTAGATTTTCTATTAATCACTTAAACTAATATTTAGTTTTACATCTGTGTGGCATGGAGTTAACTGACATCTGAGAATGGATATTCCAGCCCAAGCCGACTGGACTACAGTCCACATTTCTTTTGCATGTTTTGTTTTAAAAACACCCTTTTTTTACCCCTTCCCGACATGTGCTGTACATATACTGCTTTGCAGGAGCTGCATTCACACAATCAGCAGTACATGTACGAGGGCACTTTTGAGTGTCCTCATGCTGAGTGCCGCAGTGATCAGGTGCGGGTGTCAGCTCTATGTGAGTGCTGACACTTTGCCTGTCAGATGCTCCTCCATTGCTCTACAGTGCAGATGCATTGCAGAGTATCAGGTCAGCGATCTGATGCTAATACAATAATGTCCCATCCTGGGACAAGGTAAAAAAAAAATACAGTATATAAATTAAGTGTAAAAATATATTTTTTTTATTTTTTTTTTTTAAATCGCCAAATAAAGAACAGAAAAAGAAACAAATATTTATTTGGACTCCCATGACAGCACCACGAGAGAGGGGATCCGCCCTTCAGGAACAGGTAACCTACAGATACAAAAAGGGCAGCACTTCTCCCACGCATCAGTTGGTTTCCTGTTCCTGATGGGACCGGATCCTACAGACTACAGGACGTCCCCAGGCCCGGCCTGTCGGCTCACGTAGCAGAGGGGGTCTCATACCTCGACCTGTACGGGGGTTCCTGGAAGCGCCACAGTGGTCCTCGATGGATGGCACGGCAGTGAGCGAGCAGGGTCCGGAGGATTGCCATCTCCGGAAGTAGCCAGTGCCGAGGTGAGTATTCTCCTGGGTCTCCCTGCGGTTCCGGCGGTGCGGGGACTCTGTGTTACCCAGGTCTGGTGGTGTCTTGACACGGGAGCGCATGCAGCTCTCTTCCGGGTGTCCTGGAGCGGCCTCTGGCACAGTCAGCACCATTAGGGGTCACCGGGTGACGTCGGGGGTGGGGCTGGTGGTCGCTTCCGTGTCACCGGTGCCGGCTCCCTTCTGCGCATGCGCAGGGCTTTCTGGCGCCAAGAAAATGGCGGCCGCCATCCTAAGGGGACCGGAGCCCTGATTTAGATAATCAGGCACTTGCGGGGGTGGGAGAGGTCACGAAGGAGGCGCGGTATCACCTGCTGCCTCGGGTACTGGGACTACAGAAAAGTCTCACCCGGCAGAAGAACCGGGATGCAAGTCGGAGCAAGTTTAGTGATCAGTCCAGCCGGAAGAGCTCTTCCAGACCACAGACAGCATCATCAGCTGAGATATTCCCCCCTTGTATTCTGGTACCTATTTCTGCAAACACTGGTAAGTGATCTTCGTGAATATTCACTCAGTGATGCAGCCTCCCCCTTATGATTTTTATTCCTAGAGGAAGAAATGCACAGATAAGGCAAGGCACAGAGAATGCGCCCTCTGTAGATGCCCCCTACCGGACTCTTAATCCGAAAAGATTATGCCTCCTCTGTATCCAGCAGATGGGGGAGGGGGAGCAGCGTTAAGGCCCCGTCACACTAAGCGAGATCGCTAGCGATATTGCTTAAGCGTCACCGATTTTGTGACGCAGCAGCGATATTGCTATGTGTGATACTTACCTCCGACCGGCTCCCCCGCTGGTTATCGCTGATCGTGCGAGAACGTCCTGGGCCGTTTCTCGTCGGCAGTTTCCTGCTGGGCTTCCTGCTGGCGCCGACGAGCGACGCGTGGACGCGGGCGGAGGACGTCATCGCCGCATCTGACAGGTAAGTAACGACCGCCGACCCTTGCTACATCGCTGGTGAGATCTGCCTGTTTGGCAGCTCACTAGTGACCATTTAGCGATGCACCAGCAATCCTGACCGGGTCATTTCGTGGTCGGGATCGCTGGTGCATCGCTAAATGTGACGGTACCCTTAGCCTCTAGAGAGTCTAGATTGCCCATTAATATTCCCATCAGGTGGCAGAAGAGACTCCCAACTTCAACTCAAGTCTGAAGGACATCATCAGGACGGAAGTAAGGGAGTCCATAAAATCCCTTACTCAGGGTGAAAGTTCTAGGCAAAAGGATACCCCAGAATCGGATTCATTGGTAGACTGGAGGAGAGATGAGGGTTCCTCTGAAGAATCATCTTTCTCTGCGTCTTCATCTGAGGAAGACTCAGGCCACTTCTGCCTGCCCTAGTCCGTGTAGATAAAGTAGTAAAGGCGGTCAGGGGAACAATGGGGATAGTGGAACCCAGGCCAGAACTGTCCATGCAAGACATTATGTTTAAGAGATTGGATAAAAAAAAAAAGCCTAGATCCTTTCCTTGAATGAAAAGGTTCAAGAGCTGATTCTCCGGGAGTGGAAGAGGCCAGAAAAGAAGGGCTCCTTACCTCCGTCCCTCAAGCGGAGATATCCCTTTGATGACCCAGCCCTTAACATCTGGGAGAAAGCCCCTAAATTAGATGCAGCAGTTGCCAAAGCATCAAAAAGATCTTCCCTGCCCTTTGAGGATATGGGGGCCCTTAAGATTCCCCTAGATAGAAAAGCGGACATCTTTCTTAAAGGAACTTCGGAGATGGCGGCCGGATCCCTGAGGCCCTGCAATGGCATCCACTTGCATAGCCAGATCTATGATGGTCTGGCTAGACTAATTTGAGTCTTAGCTAAAAGAGGGAGCTCCCTGGGAGACGGTTCTGGGAGCCCTTCCAACAATTCAAGGTGCCACGGCGTTTGTCGGATGCCTCAGTGGATTCAGACAGGATTGCGGCAAGGGAAGCGTGACTCTCTAGAGCGCTATGGTTAAAATGCTGGCCAGGCGATATCCAAGCAAGATCTAAGCTCTACCATCCCGTGTAAGTGGGAGTATCTTTTTGGTCCAGTCCTGGATGAGCTGCTGGTTAAGGCAGGGGATGAGAAAAAAAGGTTCCCCAACCTAGCGTTACCAACGTCCCTCAGGCAGGAAAAAATTCGGTCAGAGAAGCCCGACAAGGGACCGTTCCAAGTGTTATGACAGGAAAAAGAGAGCTATCGGCTTCATTTTTATGCGTTCATCGCGGGAACGGAGAAAATCATCCCAAAGACTAGTGATCCCCGTGGGGGTAGACTGTTGGCCTTTTATCCAGCCTGGTCTCGTATCACCAACAGCATTTAGATTCAGGATGTGATATCAACAGGACTAAAGCTTGAGTTCCTTTTGGTCCCAGGGGATAAGTTCAAGATAACTCCTGTCCATTCCTCTCAGAACAGACGACCTTTGAAACAGAGATTGTTAAATTGTGTCACGAAACGGTCCTAGTGGAAGTCCCGGAATCCTAGGAGGGTAGAGGTTTGTACTCTCCCCTGTTCTTGGTTTGGAAACCGTATAACTCTGCAGGCGCATTATCAATCTTCGTTCCCTTAATAGGTTTCTGGTAGCTCGACCCTTTAAAATGGAAACAGTTGGTTCAGCAATAAAAATGTTTCAAAACTGTATTATGGTGGTTTTAGATTTAAACGACGCGTACTACCATGTGCCTATTTATGCAAATCACCAACGCTTTTTGAGAGTGGCTGTTTCCATAGATGGCATAATCCGGCATTTCCAGTATAGAGCCCTCTCCTTTGGCCTTTCAGCAGCGCCTCTAGTCTTCACGAAGTTAATATCTGAAGTTATGGCCCACCTTCGAGAGTCAGACATCTTAATTGTTCCTTACTTAGACGACTTCTTGAATATAGGCAATTCGGCAGATCATTGCTTTTTCCAAGTGGAAATGTCTATATCCATTCTAGAACACTTGGGTTGGCTGATAAACTTTGAAAAATCCCGTTTACAACCCTTGGAGGTCCAGCAATTTCTCTGCCTCATTTTAGATTCAGAAAATCAAGAGTGTTGTCAGCCAACTGATAAAATCATTCATATTCGTCATCAGGTTTTACAAGCAGAAAATAAACCCCCTATGATCCCTCAGGCAGGCTATGTCCCTATTGGGTTCCCTAACATCTTCTATCCTGGTCGTCAAATGGGCTCATTTTCACACCAGAGCCCTTCAGAGAGATATTTTATTTTATGATAGAGCCCTGGGGGGTCCCTACTCTGAAAAATGACATTGGGTCCATCTGCCTTAGGTTCCCTAAAATGGTGGCTTAGAAAAAACAACTTGTCCTCAGGAGTTCCTTGGGAGAATCTCATATCCCGTATAGTAACTACAGACGCGAGTCCCTCTGGGTGGGGGGCCCATATGGGGGATATTGTGGTCCAGGGACAATGGGATCCCCTGGTAGAAAGTTCCTCCAAACTGAAGGAACTATTGGCGGTAGAGCTGTCAATTAAAAAACTCCTTGAATACCTGCAGGGTCACCATGTCAGAATTCTCTCAGACAACCAGGTGACAGTGACATATATCAACCACCAAGGTGGGACCCGATCCAAGGCTCTGATGGAAGTAGTGGAGCACCTTTTCCAGACAGCGGAAAGACATTTTCTATCTTTCACAGCGCTACACAAAAGAGGAAAAGACAATATCGCAGCAAACTTTCTAAGCCGCAACACACTAAGACAGGGAGAGTGGTGTCTCTGTGAAGGGTTAATACTAAAATCAGAGCTTAAGTTTCACTTCTCCATTTCTCTAGGTTTCGTTTCTTAACTTTTGTTGCTGTAAGATAAATTTTTATAATTGGCATGGGCTGTCATGAAACCAGATTGTTTTCATCAGGTGCAAAGATAAGGGAGGCAGGAGTGTAAAACTCTGAAGAATATGCCATTATACTACTTTCTACGCTATTTAGGTACGGACATATATGTAGTTTCCGGTTTCTTGCAATATTATTGGCTTATAAAGTGAAATGATGCTATTGGTACTTGAGAACCTTGCATAATTAAGCAAAAGATTATAAAAGATGTGACTAAAATAAAGGGGCTTAGTGATCTGCCTCGATCCTCCTGTACAGAGACCCCCGTCTCCGTGTGGTCATTTGAGTTGCTAGCAACACTGGAATAATTTGGACATCACTGGCTCAACCGTGAAGGGTTAATTTAGCCCTCCCTAAATAGCTACCTTGACAGTGGTGCCCAACGTGGGGCCCCCGGACAGGGACGCCTCTGCTCCCAGAGGACAACAAGACAAAGGACCCTCGTAGCGGACACAGGTGCTGGAAAATTGGGACTGATCACCCCCCACAACCATGGTAAGTTGGCAGTTATACTGTTCAGACTGACCGTTGGTGTGGTTTTCCTGTGCTTGTTGCTGCAAAGAGGATCTGAGGTTTGTCCCCTGGTGGGGTGATTCATGGGTGGAATCATATAGAGGTGTAGTCCCGTTGGGGGCCCAGTGCTCGAACCGTACCTCATAAGGGACGGACACCCCGGATTGACCAGTGATTGTGGCTCTCTTTATAGTCAAAATATCCTGAAATTCCCAATCATTATTAGTAATTGGGTGTGGTGAGTGATCGAAGACTGGGTAGGATACGTAACTCAGGTATATATAGAAAGATATATATAACCAGAGGTGTCCGGAGGGATAGTCTGAGACGCCCTCCTCCTTTCACTGAGTACTGCGAATTTTGGGCAATCCCAGAGGGGGATTATTGACCCGGTGGAACAGAGACTGAAATGGCCGCCAGATCTGTGCACAATTTAAGTCAGGATGTTTGGCTCTAAAGGAGAGAATTATGTTTCTGTGGAAGAAAAAGAAAAGTTTGGAATTGTGTGAAGGATCAGATACTGTTAGTCTTATGATTCAAAGACTAGGAAAGAAATGTGTTAGGAATGCAGGAAAAATATTTTCGATTCTGGGATTTCCTAAGGGTGGGAGGCTACATGTAAAAAAAAAAAAAAAAGGAAGATTGACTGATGATGGATTACTTGAAGGCGCTGAGGAATTCCGTGGCTTGACACATGAATTGTATAATGAAGGTTATGTGGACATTGAACAGCAAGTGAGTTCTGATTGTTTCTGTTACTGCTATGTTGAAGAAGGAAAAATTGTCTATTATGACAGGGACAGGATGTTTTGTGGTTCAAGAAAGTGACTGTGGTGTGAGAATGTGATTGGTTAAGAAGGAACTAAGATTGATATTAATGTGTCAGGGAAATAGTTAAAAGTGATGATTTGAAACAAGAGGTCTCCCTGCTAGATGACAATTGTACAAGGAGACGGAGAGTCGCAGCCCCCACCTTTGCTGACGGCACCTATTACACAGGTCAACGAAAAAAATTTTTTTTTCTGGTGTCCAAAATATTTTAATGAATTTGGGGTATTTTTGGGGTGCTGATTCTGAATATGTCATCAGTTTTGCCAGATTGGCTCAAGTTTTTGAGATTTTTGGTATCTTATTTATAGCACTTGTTGGTAAATGCGACGCATCATCTCATTAATTTCTTTGGATTAGTACTTGAACTGAGCAGTTCTCAATATAGTTTTGTGTTAATTAGTGTTCTAAAAGTTTGTTCATAGCTTGATTTTTGCACTAACTTTATGTTGTTGTCTGTTTTCCAGTGAAAAGCATGAACTCATCATGAAGAAGTTGTCTTAACGATCCAGACTCATTCTGTTACATTTGTGGTGAATATACACTGCCAAAACATAGAAGAAACATAACACACTTCGTAAAAAAAGTGTATTTTGCCTATTTTGGGGTTATGCTTGGGGACCAAGACAAGTTTTGGGCACCACACATAGTGTGCAAAGCATGTATCGAATTATTACGAAAATGGAGCAAAGGACAAAGAAAAAGCTTCAAATTTGGTGTTCCAATGGTGTGGAGAGAGCCAAAAAATCATCATGATGACTGTTATTTCTGTGCAGTGCAAGTGCAAGGATTCAATAAGCATAAGAAACGAAAATGGGAGTAACATGGAATCTGCAAGAAGGCCTGTCCCTCATTGTGAAGATGTGCCTGTACCTGTGTTTACCATAAATAACAGTCATCATGATGATTTTTTGGCTCTCTCCACACCATTGGAACACCAAATTTGAAGCTTTTTCTTTGTCCTTTGCTCCATTTTCGTAATAATTCGATACATGCTTTGCACACTATGTGTGGTGCCCAAAACTTGTCTTGGTCCCCAAGCATAACCCCAAAATAGGCAAAATACACTTTTTTTACGAAGTCTGTTATGTTTCTTCTATGTTTTGGCAGTGTATATTCACCACAAATGTAACAGAATGAGTCTGGATCGTTAAGACAACTTCTTCATGATGAGTTCATGCTTTTCACTGGAAAACAGACAACAACATAAAGTTAGTGCAAAAATCAAGCTATGAACAAACTTTTAGAACACTAATTAACACAAAACTATATTGAGAACTGCTCAGTTCAAGTACTAATCCAAAGAAATTAATGAGATGATGCGTCGCATTTACCAACAAGTGCTATAAATAAGATACCAAAAATCTCAAAAACTTGAGCCAATCTGGCAAAACTGATGACATATTCAGAATCAGCACCCCAAAAATACCCTAAATTCGATGAAATATCTTTGGCACCAAAAATGCTGTTGACCAGTGTTATCATCCGCAGCCAGCCTCAATCCCCGTTCACCCGATCCAGAGGGAAAAAAAAAGTTTTCAGAAGACTTTAACCTGCTCTGTTCAGGAGAGAGAAAAAAAAAAAAGCAAACTAGCAAGCTAGCAGCTGCAGCTGCTTCAGTACCCCCTCCCATCTTAGTCCACACCTTATCCCCCTTCGCCCCCACCGCAGCTGCGAGCACACAGCCAGTCTCTTATTAGTATCATTGAGTATCATTGGAGCACACAGCAAACTCTCGCCCCCCCCTCAGACTTCAGCTAGTGGGAACCCTGCTCCTCAGCCCCTCCCTGCTAATTCTCATTACTGCTCAGTTCGTGATCTCTCTCACATGTCCAGTAAATTTATTAGGGGCAGATTTATTATCACAGTTCCGCTCCAGAATACAATTCCAAGATGATGGTCAGATGTTTTTTTTTGTTATATAATCCCTATGTAGATGAAGACAGTGAGGAAATCTGTATTTTGCATGCCCTTCTTACAGTTATGATGGCCCTGATAGGTTCAGATCGACCCCCAATATTGCCAGAGGATCAATGACTCACCCCATACCTCTTAGAGATACCATCTAAACTTTGGTCAAAAGGGCCAAATGATATAGGGAAAATGCCTGTAAAACCAGTAAAAGTGTTTCTCAAACCTGGTGCCTAATCCATATACTCTTTTGTCGCAAATACCCCAGGATGCTGCTTGTTTTACAGTTATTGATCTTACCAATGCCTTCTTTAGCATTCCGTTACACCCAGACTGCCAGTTTCTATTTGCATTCACTTAGCAGGGACAACAGTTAATATGGACAGTTATGCCACAAGGGGCCCAAAACAGTCCCAACCAGTTTTCAAAAAAAATATGAGCAGGTGTCTTTTGCCATTGTTGCCACTGTTAGCCTCCTTAAAGCATCTGGCAGCACTGAACTGTCGGGTTTCGGCCTCAGGACTTCAGTTCTGCCTTGGTCAAGTGATATTCTTGGGTCACTGTCTCCTTCAGGGTACCAGACACCTCGCAGAAGAAAGGAAAATAGCTGTCAGCTCCCTTCCTTTCCCAAAAGGTGAAACTGAACTCCAGCGTTTTCTTGGACTATGCACTTATTTTTGTCAGTGGATACCGGATGCATCACGCATAATGCAACCCCTTTACAACGCTTTGAAAGACGGTATAATGAACTATAAGGAAAGATGGCAGTGATGAGGATTTTCTCCAACATGATTGTTCCCAACTTCTGACTGAAGAAACAGCTACTCCACCAAATGTCAGTGAGAATCCACTCCCAAATCCCGATCTGGTGTTATACACGGATGGTTCAAGATATGCTGACGAGTTTGGTAGACTCCACACGGGATACGCTGTTACCACAGAAGACACTGTAGTGCACGTAGCTGCGCTCCCACCCTCACAGTCAGCACAAGAAGCAGAACTCCAGGCTCTGTCTACTGCATGTACTTTGGCCAAGAACAGACGGGCTAATATATACACGGACTCACGGTATGCATTTGGTATTGCTCACGATTTTGGGGCTCTATCGGCCAATCGAGGGTTTATTACTACTGCCGGAACCCCAGTGAAAAATGCTGAAGCTGTTAAAACCCTCATGGACTCGATCAAATTACCTACTCAGGTGGCTATTATCTAAGTTAAGGCGTACGGTCCTAGGAACAATCCACAGACTGTTGGCAACATATTTGCGGATATGCAAGCAAAAGCCGCCGCTCTCTTACCCGTTAAACCAACCATACCAACTATGGTGACCACACGCTCTCAGCGTAAACAGTTACAAGAAGCATTGACCCTACAAGAACCTGATGATCTACAACAGACTGAAGTTTTCTGTCAAAGCCTGTGAGACCGATAATTACAAAGCAGAGAATGTTTCCTAAGGAAGAGGTGAAGCAATGGAAGACTGATGGGGCACAAATGGATAATGGTCTCTGGAAAAAAGGACCAACTTGTGTGTGTCCCTAAGTGGATGTACCCTTCTATTGCCATATGGGCACATGGACCTATATATCGAGGAAAGAATCAGGCCCTCGCACTGGTGCAAAAATTCTACTGGGCCCCGGTTCTCCAGTTGGCCGGAAGCATTCCCTGTTACCAACATGACTGCAAAAACTACAGCGAAGAAACTGGTGATGGAACTTATATGCAGATATGGGGTTCCAGAAGCTGTTGAAAGTGATCAAGGTCCGGCCTTTTTTTTTCATGTGTACCAAAAAGTTCTGACAATGCTTGGATCCACTGTAGCACTCCATACTCCGTACCACCCACAATCCAGTGGGAAAGTTGAGAGGCTGAATGGCACACTGAAGGGACAATTGACCAAAATGATGCAGGAGACTACGGCACCATGGCCAGAGCTCCTACCCATTGTACTATACCATATTTGTACTACCCCTATTGCAAAATATGGCCTGTCCCCATATGAGATAGTTTGGTGCTAGGCCCCCAGTTGCAAATTTCCAGCCCCAGCAGTTATCAGAAGAAACTGACCGTGCTGTTCAATGTGTTATTCAGCTTAGTAAAAATCTTGCTAACACCTATGTTCTAGTTTTCTTTTCTTTTCCAGATTGAGCAGAAACCGACACCTGTCATAACCTGAAGTCTGGTGATTTGGTAGTCGTGAAGAGGCATGTCAGGAAGCATGGACTAGAACTCTTGTATGACGGTCCCTATCAAGTTCTCCTCATCACCCAACAAGCCAATAGCAAATGAAGGGACATAATGTTTTGGTTTTTCGCATTTTCCATATTATCATTGGTAGAAGTTAAAGTTAGAATATATTCAAAGACTCAAAGATCAATACGATAAAGACAATGATCGTAATAAGGACAGTTGGTGGTCAGACACTTTCTCCTTTCTCAATCCCGCCAATTGATTTAAGGGAATTGGGGGCTGGATAGCTGGGATCTTACAAAGCTTGTTACACATTGCTGCCTGTATCCTTGTGGTATATGTGATACTAAAACTTGTTCTTTGGTGTATTTCTGTATGTATTAGGAAATTCTACACTAAGCCAGCTAATGATGATACCAAAGGTGTCGTTGCCCCTGCTCTTCTCTGCACCGATCTCAAAAGGCTACTTGATGAAGATGTCGAAGCCAAGCACATGCCTATCTACAAAAGATCCCCACCACCGTCATCAAAAAATTGTTATTCGTGAACTGCAGTATACAGGGGGGATGGGTGCGCCGCGACAGCCATGACTGGTAACACGGCATCAGTCATGTGAAGACCAGTACCCCTCAAGCTGTTAGCTTGGGATAGCACCTCTGATGCTGCATATGTGTTAAAAAAATTTATCTAGGGGGGAATGTGAAGGGTTAATACTAAAATCAGAGCTTAAGTTTCACTTCTCCATTTCTCTGTAGGTTTCGTTTCTTAACTTTTGTTGCTGTAAGATAAATTTTTATAATTGGCATGGGCTGTCATGAAACCAGATTGTTTTCATCAGGTGCAAAGATAAGGGAGGTGGGAGTGTAAAACTCTGAAGAATATGCCATTATACTACTTTCTACGCTATTTAGGTACGGACATATATGTAGTTTCCGGTTTTCTTGCAATATTATTGGCTTATAAAGTGAAATGATGCTATTGGTACTTAAGAACCTTGCATAATTAAGCAAAAGATTATAAAAGATGTGACTAAAATAAAGGGGCTTAGTGATCTGCCTCGATCCTCCTGTACAGAGACCCCCCATCTCCGTGTGGTCACTTGAGTTGCTAGCAACACTGGAATAATTTGGACATCACTGGCTCAACTGTGAAGGGTTAATTTAGCCCTCCCCAAATAGCTACCTCAACATCTGAATGGAGCCATCTTCAGCCAGATTGTCTGTATGTGGTGTCAACCGGACGTAGACCTCTTTGCCACTAGGTTGAACAGATAAGTAAAGGAGTTCTATTCTCTGAATCCGGGGGAGAAACCTTTAGTGGTGGACTCCTTCCTGAGGAAGTGGGATTTTGATCTGGCCAACGCTTTACCTCCATTTATCCCTGTTACCTCTGATGGTAAGAAAGATCAGAGAAGACCGGGCAAGAGTCATTCTTATTGCCAAATTCTGGCCCAGAAGGGCTTGGTTTTCATGGCTGATGACAATGTCAGTCTGCAACCCCTGGGTACTTCCAGATCTCCCAGATCTTCTCTTCCAGGGTCCAGTCAATCACCCCCAAGTAGCAGGACTCCACCTGACGGCATGAAGTTTGAAAGGTCATTATTGAAGGATAGAGGATTCTCCTCCAATCTAATAGACACCCTTCTGAAAAGTAGAAAAACAGTTACAACCAAAACCTATGCTAGAACCTGGAGACAATTTCTGGCCACTTCTGATCTTAAAACCATGGAGGTGGTTCCTATATGGCAGATTTTAGAATTTCTGCAGAAGGGTCTGGAATTAGGTCTAACTACTAGTACCCTGAAAGTGCAGGTTTCAGCCCTTGGTGCCTTATTTAATTGTGATATTGCAATAAATTAATGGATATCCAGATTTATTAAAGCTGCTGGCAGGTCTAGGCCTATACACAGGGTAAGGTGTGTACCATGGGACTTGAACTTAGTCCTTACGGCTATGACGGAGGCTCCATTTGAACCCATGGTATCTGCCTCAATTAAGATTCTATCCCTCTAAATAGCCTTTTTGGTAGCTATTATATCAGCATGTAGAATAAGCGATATCCAGGCTCTCTCTAGAGACCCTCCGTACACACAGATGTTGGACGACAGGGTAGTATTTAGACCAGACCCTGCCCACTTGCCAAAGGTTGCCTCAGACTTTCACAGAACACAAGAGATAGTTCTCTCCTCCTTCCTCCCTAACCCTACTAACCAGAAGGAAGAAAAAGTTCATACTTTAGATATTAGAAGATGTCTATTAAAGTATCTCTCTGTTACTAATCCCTGGAATAAAGACAATGCCTTGTTTATATCCTTCCAAGGTGCTAGAAAGGGTCACACACAGCGATCTCGCTAGAGAGATCGCTGATTTTGTTACACCACAGCGATCTCGCCAGCGAGATCGCTGTGTGTGACGGGGATCAGCGACCGGCACCCCTGCTGATTATCGTTGATCGTCCTCGATCGGCCTGGGCCATTTTTCGATCACTGGTCTCCCGCTGGCCAGCAAGCATCGCTGCGTGTGGCAGTGGGAGACCAGCGATCAGCGACGCTGGTTTCTAATGTAAACATCAGGTATCCAGGAGCCGCGGCTCTTGGATACCCGCTGTTTACCTTGGAAACCGGCGTACACCAACAATCCGACATGGATGGGATCCGACAATGTCCCAGCGATCCCACCAACAATCCGACATGGATGGGATCGCTGGGACATTGTTAGGCTGATCACTGGTGAGCTGTCACAGACAGCCCCTCCAGTGATCAGGACCAGCGTACACGCTGGTTTCCAAGGTAAACAGCGAGTATCCAGAAGCCGCGGCTCCTGGATACCCGATATTTACCTTAGAAACCAGCTTGCTCGCTGGTCCTGATCACTGGAGGGGCTGTCTGTGACAGCTCACCAGTGATCAGCCTAACAATGTCCCAGCAATCCCATCCATGTCGGATTGTTGGTGGGATCGCTGGGACATTGTTATGTGTAACGGGGACTTTAGAGTTTCAAAGTGTACATTAGCAAGATGGATTAGGGAGGCTATCTCTAGCTTATACGGCAGGTGGCGGTCTGTCTCCGCAGAACTTAAGGGCGCATTCTACCTGACCCATGGCGACTTCTTGGGCAGAAAGATCTGGAGTGTCCATCAACCAGATATGTAAGGCGGCCACTTTGTCGTCCCCGTGCACCTTTTTTAACCATTATAGGCTAGACATGGTTGCTTCTTCAGATCTCACCTTCAGGTTAAGGGTGTTGCAGGCTGTAGTCCCTCCCAAAGATAGTGTTTAAATCTCTGTAATTCTCTCGTGGTGCTGTCATGGGAGTCCGAATAAAGCATTAAGTTACGTACCGGTAACAGTATTTTTCGGAAGCCCATGACAGCACCTTTAGTTCCCTTCATTTCACGTGTGGGTGCGCACTTCTTCCACTTATAAGTTTCACGTGGGTTAATTTGTTCAGGTTGTGTATATATTATGTGCCATTAACTATGGAGATCCTCTCAAGCTCTGTAATCCAACTGATGCGTGGGAGAGGTGCCACTCTTTTTGTATCTGTAGGTTTCCTGTTCCTGAAGGGCGTATCCTCTCTCTCGTGGTGCTGTCATGGGCTTCCGAAAAATACCGTTACCAGTACGTAACTTGATGCTTTTTCCAATAAATACTTTTATTTATGCAAATAAAAAAATAAACAACAAAAGTACACATATTTGGTATCCGTAATGACCCGCTCTGTAAAACTGTCCCACTAGTGAACAGCGTAAAAAAGCAAACAAGCAAACGAGGCAAAAAACAATACTTTATCATCATACCACAGAACAAAAAGTGCAATAAAACATGATCTAAACGATGAATGTAAATAAAAATACCGCTGAAAGTGACATTTTGTCCCGCAAAAAACAAGACAACCATACAGCGTCATCAACAGAAAAAGTGAAAAAAGTTATAGCTCTCAGAATAAAGCGATACAAAGTTATTTTTTCTATAAAATAGTTTTTATTGTGTAAAATCGCCAAAACATAAAAAAGGTGTAAATTGGGTATCACTATAATCGCACTGACCCGAAGAATAAAACTACCTTACCAATTTTACCATACGCGGAACGTTTTTGGGGGAGGTAGCATTTTATGCTGTTCTGTGTGTGGTAAACTTGATAAAGCAGCTGTATTCCTCGGTTCAGTGCGACTACAGTGATATCACTTTTTTTTTTTTTTTTTTGGCACTTTTACACAATCAAAACTATTTTATAGAAAAAATAATTATTTTTGCTTCGTTTTTTTCTGGGGGCTATAACTTTTACTTTTCCACTGACAGAGCAGTATGGCGGCTTGTTTTTTTTGCGGGACAAGATCGCGTCTTCGATACCATTTTTATTTAAATTGGTCTTTTTTTAACACTTTTTATTCCACTTTTTGTTCGATGGTATGATAAATAAAAACTTGTAAAAAATATATAAATGCTTTATTTTTGTAACTGTGTTCACTGAAGGGTTAAACAGTGGAACCAAATGTGTACTTTTTTTTTTTTTTTACATAAATGTATTTATTGGATTAATATTTTTCTTTTTTTTGTTCATTTTGTGATATTTTTTTTTAAATATATTTTGTACAAATTGTATTAACTTTTTTTTTACATTGTCCCAGGATGGGACATCAACTACACACTGACAGATTGCTGATCTAATACTCTGCAATGTTTGTGCACCATGGAGACCATCGGCACATTTTGCCAGTGGGAGCACAGAGGGACCTCCCTCCCTCTGCAATGCCCTGTAATGTCACTATCCCTATTGACAGCGGCATTAAAGGGGTTAAAAGCCCACGATCGATGCTATCACTGATCATGAGTGTTGCTGTAGGGTCATGTAGAGATGACACTCACATTTGATCATGGTGGCTCTCAGTGTGAGCTGACATGATCATGGCACCGTATATATGTAAGAGAAAATGTCTATGGCACCGCTACTACTGTGATTGGTCCAAGCTGTATATGGTTGTCATAATGCTGGCCTGCCTGCAGCCATGGGTGCTTGTCCTGGAAAGACCACAGCAATATCCAAAATCCATAGGAGGAAAGAAGGACTGCACTCACCGGGCTTGTGTAGAAATTCTGCTTGTTTTATTGGCACATGCAATACATGTTGGCAGGGGGAGTGAGAGCAGGAGTGAACAGAAAGCTGACAACGGCCATTTCGCGCTAAAGAGTGAGAGCAGGAGTGAAAAGAAAGCTGACAACGGCCATTTCGCGCTAAACCAACGCTTCAACGGGTCAATTAGTGAAAGGATGTGACGGACTGAAAAAGATCTCGTCACAGCGTTACTCCTTCCACAGCTGCTGCGAAAATGACGTGAGTACATACACACATATAAAACCAAAACTGTACATATCCAAAAAGCACAAAACTGAGTTAGAACAAAATGAAAAAAATTCTCACGAACACATAATTATAACGGCATTATTCTGTTACATATTATTCATGTCAAATATTAATTAAAATTTAACATCTAATAGTCTTTCTACCATTTCATTACTTTTATATGACTATGAAGAATATATCCTCTCGCAGAATAGCTGCCATATGAATGACACAAACTAGTCTGTGAACTCTACAGGACAATATAAAGGAGCGCTGATCAGGGCCGTGTTTAGGGGGGGACGGGGGGTGCGATCGCCCGGGGCGCCACCCAAGCCAGGGGGCGCCTGCAGGGCCGCACCTATCATAAGCCAAGTTGAGCTATTTGCCTCAGGCGTCAGTGCTTCTTGAAGACAGGGGGCTGCAGAGCGGCCCTCCTGTCAGATAACGTGGTGCCGACTCTCCCTGTAACCCCTGCTGTGTCACATGTCTGACTCCGGCAAGGAAGTTTTTCTGTGGGCGGAGTTTGTGCTCTGTCCCGTTGTCTCTATGGAATCTGCTCTGTGCCTGTATTGTCTATGGAATCTGCTCGGCATTCCCGCCTTTCATCTTCCCCTCATCAGGATCTGGGTGAGTCCAGACATAGAGCATCTGTTACTGTATGCACAGTCCCGGCCCCAGTGATGTGTATATACCCCAGTGTCTGCCCCAGTGATGTGTATATACCCCAGTGTCTGCCCCAGTGATTTTGGGAGGCTTCGCTGATGTCACTTGTCATGTCCTGGTTGGTGGGGGGGTGAGTGATGTAATGGCAATAGAGAGGGTCGGAGGCTGCACACAGAAGTCTGCGACGGCTCCTATAGTTGATGATGGACCATTACCGGCTCACAGATGTTCGGTGAGGACGGGAGCCACTCTCGTTATTCTCATACGTTATCATCCCAAATGAAAACCATTGTTTCCTAGAATAGAGATGGATGTCTTACATACATTGCAAAGATTGCAGTGTGTGAACAATTTACAGATTGATAGCGCAGGGTCTGTGAGTCACTGTGTGTGAGGCCGGTTTCACACGTCCTGATTTTTCTGGTACCGGAAAAACCGATACCAGAGATATCCGTGACTGAGTGTGTAATACTTGCGCCACACGTGTGGCAACCCTGTGCCACATCAGTACAACACAGGAGGTCGCCGGGGAAGAAGCGCTACAGTAAGCACTGTTCCCCGGCAGCGGGTGCTGAAGACGGCTCTCATCATTCTCCCCTGCTCTGCCGGCGATCGGCGCGAGCAGGGGAGAATGATGAGCATTATATTAAGGTGAGAACAATGACAGCAAGTGGAGGCTTTTGGGACTATTACTCCTATCAACCTACACCTGCTGCCGCTAATAACTGTGACATGAGGACACGTTTATCTAAGTTTATCTAAAGTATTCAGCATGTTAATGTTCGGGGGGGGGGGGCTTTTTCGATGTTCGCCCTGTTGGCAAAATTCCCTAGAAACTGCCCTGGCACTGATCTACAAAACCTCCCTATGTAAAGATGTGTGTACAAATAGCGCTCCATGATACTGCATGTGTCTGGTTGCGCACCAATAAATTGCACACAGAAAAACGCATGTTTGGCCCCAGTTCGCAAGAAAAATTAATTAGAAAAATAAATAGATGTGTACACACCGAAGTGTGTCTCCAGACTAAAACATCTGCTCTAAGCCCACTATTAACAGTGATATGCAAAAAGATGAATCACAATGAAATAGTCAGTAAATCTGAAACTGAAGACTGTCAAGTATGGAAATGTCTATAAAAAAAATGGACATGTTCACCCTGTCATTGAACCCAATAGGGCCCATTGCCCTGGTGTCTATGAATCACCTAGATTCATGTCTGAGCAAGATTTTATGTAAATTCCCCCCTTGAGGGGGTAATGTCACTTTCTCTAAACCAGCAAATGAAAGGACTTTGGGGTCACCTCTGTGTACTTCTTTGATGTGGTTAATTAAACGGGGTACTGCCTTCCCTGTTAGAATGGACTTAAAATGTTCCCTAAAACGGATATATAGAGGGCGTATGGTTTTGCCTATATAATAGTATCGACATGGACAGAAGATAACATATACCACGTGATTCGTTTTACACGACATGAACTCAGAAACCGTGTGGCTAATTGCCCCCATTCGTATGGTCCGATCTGTGATGTGAAATCTACAATATGAGCAATGCCTACACCTAAAATTGCCCTTAGGGATTCCCACACTCAACCAATTATTATGATCTTTTACAATACGATTCTTAACCAAGACATCTCTTAATCTAGTGCTGCGCCTGCACGAAATTAGTGGTCCTCTGGAGACCATCTCACTTAATTCCTTGTCCCTTTCCAAAATGTGCCAATCTTTTCTAATTGACGCACAGATTTGGCGGTCCATGGGGCCGTATTGAAAGAAGAACGTGAACCTCCTCTCCTTTTCCTTCATTCCTTCACTATATTGTCAGTGGCCGCTGTACCCTCTGTAAATTCGTGTTCTTTGTCTACTCTATCTAATGCTGATTCAAGCAGTGTCTTGGGATACCCCCTATGTCTAAACCTGCCATATAATTCCTTAGATTGTCATATAGCCCTCTTTAGTATTGTTAATACGCCGTACCTTTAAAAACTGGCTATATGGCAGAGATCTTTTTGTATATGGAGGGTGGAAACTGTCATGATGCAACATGGAAATTGTCGCGGTAGGTTTTCTAAATACCGAGGTGCAAACTGTGCCATCCACAATTTCGACTAATACGACCATAAACTCTAACCGTAAACCACCAAACACGTGTAAATGACATATTCATCGTGTTGATGCTATTTAGCTGACTAACAAACATCTCGAAAGTCTCTCTAGGGCTGTCCCAAACAATGAAAATATCGTCAACATATCTAAGATAAAGCCTAATATGTTTAAGAAAACTGTTATTCACATTGTAAACATATTTCTCCTCAAATGAACCAAGAAACAAATTAGCGAACGTGCATGCTGCCGGAGTCCCCATGGAAGTCCCAACGTTTTGAAGGTACCACTTCTCACTGAACATGAAAGCGTTGTGTGTGAGTATGAAAAACATACCTTCACAAACAAAATCAGTGAAATTTTGTTCTTTATCTGTTGTGTTCAGAATTTCTCTAATAATTTCTACTCCCAATTTTTGAGGAATTCTCGTATATAAACTTTCAACGTCTATAGACGTTAATGCAAAATCGGGCTGCCATATGAAATTCTGTTTTACGTTCAGAAAGGCATTAGTGTCCTTGATGTAAGAAGGGATGTCCTTCAACAAGGGGCGTAGTAACCAATTGATGTACTGGGATAGGGGTTTCGTGTTGGATCCTATCCCAGACACTATAGGGTGTCCCGGTGGACAAATGTGTGACTTATGAGTTTTTGGTACATGGTGCCAGTGGGGCCGAGTGGCAGCAGCTTCTCCGCTTTTTTCTGAGAAATAACGTTCATGCTGACATATTTTCTTAAAAAAGACCTCAAATCCCTACCATATTTGTGAGTGGGGTCAGTTTTTAATCTTGTATAAGTGATGGTATCTAATAACTGCCTGTCAGCTTCAGCTAAATAAATTGTTTTTGGTATCAACACAGTGTTGCCACCCTTGTTGGAAGGTCTCACAATAGTGTCTGCCCAATCTTTAATTTCTTTGAGTGCTTTCTTTTCTCCAGGTGTTAAATTAGATGGAGCTCTTGGATAAATAGCTGCCTCCATATCTTTAATGACCTGTGTCTCAAACAGATCAATAAGGCTGCTAGGGGGAATTGGAGGCATATACTGCGATGGAACACCTCCTGTAAACGGCTCATATACACTCTCTGCGGTGGTAGTGATACCTGCTCGTGGATCAGTAATACTTAACAAGAGAGCTGCATTGGCTCTCGTATCTGCCAGCGCTCCAGTCCCTGCCATGAAACCTAGTGGACCAACGCTGCGCTGTAGATCCCCTGCCAATGCGGCGCCGGTCACTGGTTTGGACAAAAATGTTTTATGCAAATGAATCTAACTGATTTACATAAATTAATCTTAAAATCAAGTCATGTTGAACTCCTGCGGTATACAATAATTCAATCCCTTAGATAGCAATGAAAGATGTGCATCATTTAACTCATGCTCGGTCAAATTGATAACTGAGCGTTTCTGAGACTTTATCAATGTCTCCACGAGACCTGTTTCCTTTTGCGGTAGCGGCCCGTGCTATTTCCTTCCTCCTCTCCTGATCCTCCACCTAAAGGGGCACTAGCTCCAGCCGTGGTATCAATCGACTCTGATAACGTAACAGGTGAGCCGACCATGCTGGCAACTCCCTCACTTAAACTGGAATCTGAGTCCGTGGTTAAATAATCCTTTCTCTGCAGGGAATTTTTATTCCTGTTTGAAAAATGTTTAAACTTGCTTCTCCCAGACTGTCCGGGATTACCGGAGTTCAATATGTCATGAGAAAACAATCTCGGAATCAATGGGATCTTTTGTAGTGTTCCAGAGTTATTACCACATAAAGTAACACTGGTCAGAATTGTAAAATTTGGCCTGGTCAGGAAGGTGAAAACAAATTTTGGGGTGAAGGGTTTAATAAACCTAGATCACATTGAGGGGATAGGTATGAGCAGCTATGCTGCTGGGTCCCCAGTAGGGGGAAATCTGAGGTTCTTTTCAGATCAATGGGCCTCACTGCCGGTCAATCGGTAGTAGATATAGTTGATCAGGGTTAGAGATGAGCGAACCCGAACTTGCGGCATTTGGTATTTCCATAACGCCCAGAATATTCATGAAAATTATTGCAAAAGTGTCAGTCTACATAAGAAGCAGAGTTCTGCAGTGCGCAGGCCCGGCGCCTGCGAACTGCAGTAATCTGCTCTCCCCTCAACAGGGCAGAGCAGTGCGCCTGAGCCGCGATGGCCAAGAATGAAGAGGACATTATCGCTGCAAGATGGGAGGCGCCCGACCGGACCGCGACTCCCTCCGGACCCGAACCGGACCCGGAACGCCCCTGGGTGAGTATAGTATAACTCATTTTTCTTATCTTTCAAGTAACATTGGGAGCATTACAGAATGCTGTAGATAAGCCCCTGATGCCGGTGGCCACAGCTGATAGGCAGAAAAATTGATGACAGATTCCCTTTAACTGACAAAAATACTAGTCATTTGTTGTATGTATTCATTTCTATATATGAAATGAAATGCAACAACTAAATGTGAAGGCATATTATTTTATTAATAGAAGTGTGCAGCTTTTCTAGCACATTGATACAAATTTAATACCATTTCAGTACAGAAACTTTTAAAAGCTATTTATTCCAATAACTGGCAGCACAGTCCTAGTAACCCCAAGTGTTATGTCTGTGGCTTGTTTATGGATTTCCTGCCAAGGACTAATGTATTAGCACAGGAAAAGAATGAACCACATTTTTCATAAAATTGAGTTTTTTATTGCACTATATAAGTTATAGCACATTTCTTTCACGGTCGCCCACTTATCTATCGCCAGGGCTAGATAAATCTCAGAAGCCACGTGTAGACTTATGCTGCAGGTGCCTACATTTTGACATTCTTTTCTGTTAATTTGTAACACTTTATTTCAGAACTAGTAAGACATTTAGCTTTTCATCCTAAAGTCTATGGAAAAAAAGAATTTATTGACAGAAAATGGCCTAATGTTTAAAGTGAATCTGTGAGCTGATATATGCTGCCCAATCCATGGGCAGCATGCATCAGGCACTGACTGTGTTAACTCTGCCAGGTATGTTTTACTGTGAAACACTGTGGCATTTCAGAAAAAATCATACTTTAAAAACTGCCCTAGATTGACAGGTCTTTGACTACATGTGCGTATAGGCAGAGACCTGTCAATCCTGGCCAGCGGGTGAGGAGAGGTCGCTAGGGACCCACCCGTCCACTAAAATTACAGCATGGTATTGTTCCTCAGCGGTTTTTAGAGTATGCTTTTCTCTGGAACACCGCACTATTTCAGAGTCACACATACCTTACTGAGATAATACAGGCCCATGCCTGATGCATGCTGCTTGTGATGAAACAGCACCTCGCCACCCCGCCTGTCATCACTATTACATCAGACGGATCTCGTAAAGCAGTCTCCCCATGTTCACTAACTTGATGTTACACATCCCCGGGAAACACATAAGGTCAGCTTAATAAAGTTTTACACAGCTGCCCCCTTTCCACACGAGGCACGGGGAATGAGAGGATGTGGCCCATGCAGTCACTGATGTGGCACCACAGGCTGAGAGGCCACTTTCACTAGCACCAGTGAAACAGAGCGCTGCCAGTCACCTGTTCCTCGCTTGATAGAAGCCCGGTCCGTTAACGGGATTTTATAGGGCTAGAAACCAGCCCCAGTAGCATGTAAAGTTAAACCGAGCAACAGACATGTGGATTCGTGGATCGAGATAAAAGGAAACCCAAGAATTAATTATATATTTAATCGTCCTTAGGGCACACTACACAATACACTATATACTGTACATGATCGTTATACATACAGTATACAATGGTCAAATAGGCAAATACAATAGTGGTAGGGCAAAAGATATAAGCAGATGGATTGTCAATTATTGGGTTGATGTTTGACCATGTGTGTGCGCTGTGGCACAGGGGGCATGGGCTGCCATCTGTCTCGGTCCCTTCACAACACGTTACTTGACGGGGCCATCACTGCCAACGTGAACCACAAGCATAGCAGAGAGCGACCACATGGCCTTACACTAGCCTTTATCCCTTTTAGGTCACTCCCGTCCTGCCCTCTGACTGAAGCAAAATCCCCTCCTCTTTCCTTTAGCAGATAAAAACTTCAAAACCTAAGATGAGTCATAACTCTTTAATTGACGATCCTAGGGAGGCTTTTTTGCACCATTGGATATGACCAGACCCCTGCTACATGTTGAGACTAAACACATCTTGGCTATTGGGTTCCTATTAGCCTTTATATGTACCTCCCTCTCTGAGATGTTAGAACGGGTAGAGCCCCATGAAAACGTATGCCATGTTCTGAAGATCTCAGGAATATACAAGATGTACAGCTAGGATGTACAGTATCTCCATAACTCCTTATGGAACCATTTTTCTAGAATGTTCTTTGATAGCTGCCGCATGACTCTCTATTGCAAGCAAGCCTTTGTCCTGCTCTGAGGTGACTCAAGGTGTGAGATCTGTCACTCACAGCCTTTGGAGGCTTGGCCTCCTCCTGCTTAAATAGCTGAACACTCAAGAGGGTCTAGGTGTTCTGTTACAGCTTCACACTGAAGTGGGTTTATAATCCCATGCCACACAAGATACAAGTGATCGATGTTAAATTATATCTCCAATATTCTTAACACTTCTCACGGATTGGGCAGCATGTATAAGCTGATGGGTTCACTTTAGGGGGTTGGCTACCATTGAAAAAAAAAGAAAGAAAGAATTCTCCTTTTTCTCAAAAATTGCGTCACTATTTTCCCCAAATTAATGGGGCCAACTGCACTATCAAGCACATTCCATGGTGATTGTTTATAAATCTGCATGACCCCTTTAAATCCTTATTGTCTGGGCCAATTTTTAATTTTGTGCTTTACTACTTTTTTTTCCTTTCCTTTCCCCTTCTTCCAAGAGCCATATTTTTTTACCATCAAGAAAGCCTTGTGAAGCCTTTTTTTCCGTAAGATTCGAGAAGATGCATGCAAGTGTGTGAAAAGTCAAAAAGTTGTTAGTAACCAATAACAATTTCACGAGAGCTGTTTAACCACTTGTTTCCGCAGACAACTATTGCTTTAATGTTTGCCTCTCCTCCCCCTTCTTCCAAAAGCCATAACTTCTTTATTTTTCAATTGACAGCTACAGTTTTGAATGACACTATCGATTTCACCATATAATGCACTGAAAAACAGTAACAAAATTCGAAGTGAGAAGAAATGGTGAAAAATATACAATTCAATCATTGATTTTTGGTAGTTTTTTATGTTGTTCACTGTATGGTAGGAATGAACAGAAAACATGATTCTCTAGGTCAGTGTGATTTCGGTAATACCAAGCAAGCGTAGATTTTTTTTGCTTATTTAACTTTGTAAAATAAATTTTGGTTTGTGTCACCATTACTCGAGACCTGTAACATTTTTATTTTTCTGTTGATGGAGTCTGTGAGCTTTTTTGTATGACAAACTGATGGATTTAATTATACTGTATCTCTTGGGTGAACATTGAAAATCAAAGCTGCACTGTTACTGTGGACAAAACAGACTTCTTCTTTTGGTCAATTTTGATAAATCTGCCTCAGTGTTCCCCGGTAATGAGGCTGATAAAGAGAAGGAGTAAATAAAGCTGTTATTCATTCATTCAAGTAAATGTGATATTGAGAACACAAATCACAATTAACAAGCACTCTAAACAAAAATGTCCTTTTATATACAGCATAGTGCAAAAAGTTTCAGGCAGGTATAGAAAAAATGCTGCAAAGTAAGAATGCTTGAAACAATAGAAGTGTTAATACTTTGTTTTTTTTTGTTAATTGATAAAAATAAAGTGAATGAGCAAAAGGGAAAATTCAAATCAATATTTGATATGACCGCTCATTACCTTCAAAACAGCACCAATTCTTCTAGGTAAACTTGTACACAGTTTGTGGAGGACGTTGCTCCAAACATCTTGCAGAAATAACCACAAATCAGTGAATGTATCCTTGTACAAAACCTTCTCTATCTTTATGTAATCCCAGACAGACTGGATGTTGAGATCAGAGCTCTGTGGGGGCCATATCATCACTTCCAGGACTCCTTGTTCTTCTTTACACTTCAGATAATTCTTAACGATATTGGATGTATGTTTGGGTAGCTGTCATGCTGCAGAATAAATTTTGAGCCAGTCAGCCAGCCTCATGTTATTGCATGATGGATAAGAGTCTGATCAGCTTATCATTTGGTGTTTCATTATCAGAGTCCACATGTTGGTTAGATAAAAGCAATTGTTTGCATTTCAGAAATTGTTGAATTTTATACACTGGTAGAACTAAAAATCTGTTCAAAATTTTAGATTTCATGCAAGAACATAACTCACTGGTATTCCTCCATAACATCCTTCTTTGCAAGCTTGTGGAGTTATGAAAAAAAATAATAATTTATAAAGTAGCATCAAAATATTAAACCCTTCACCCCCTTCATGACCAGGCCAAATTTTACCATTCTGACCAGTGTCACTTGATGTGGTATTAAGTCTTAAACACTCAAATCATAGTTCTCAAAACCACATTCAAGAAGTTTATTAACCATTCAGTTGCTTCACAGGAATTAAAGCAATGTGAAAGAACAGAATTTTAGCCCCAATTTTTTTTCATTTTCACAAAGGTAAAAGCATAAAATTGAACCAAAAATTTGTTGTGCAATTTCTCCTGAGTACACAGGTACCCCATATGTGGGGAAAATGGAATGGTCTTCATGTGTCATGTTGCATTTGGAGAGCCCCTGATATGCCTAAACAGTGGAAACCACCCACAAGTAACCCATTTTGAAAACTAGACCTTTCAAGGAATTTATCTAGATGTGTAGTGAGTAGTTGAATACCTTGAACCCACAGGTGATTCACTGAATTTTACAGCATTAAACAAATAAAATTTATTTTTCTCAAAATGTTTCACAAAAATGTTGTTTTAGTCCCATTTTTTTTTCATTTTTACAAGGATAGCACGAGAAAATGAACCCCACATTTGTGTTATTTCTCTTGAGTAACCGATACCCCGTATGTGGTCAAAAACTACCTTAGGCCATGTGCACACGCTGCGGTTTTGCTGCGGTTTTGCTGCGGTTTTGGCCCTGCAGAACTGCAGCAGTTCCGCAGACATGGTACTTTACCATGTTAGCCTATGGGTTTTCAAAACCGCAGTGCTCACGCTGCGGTTTTTTACCTGCGGAAAAGCTGCGTTTTTTTTTCCGCAGCATGTCAATTGTTTCTGCGGATTCTGCTGCGGTTTCACACCTTTAACATAGTAGAGGTGTGAAACCGCAGGGCAAAACCGCAGGCCAAACCGCAGCAAAACCGCAGGTCACTTTACCTGCGGTTTTACCTGCAGTTCCGCAGGAAAAAACCTGCAGGTGAATCTGCAGTGTGTGCACATACCCTTAGAGGTACAATTCAAAACTCAGAAGTGAAGAATGCCATATTGGAGTTCAGATTTTGCTGGAATGGTTTGAGGGTGCCATGTCACATTGGCAGAGCCCCTGAGGTGCCAGAGCAGCATAAACCCTCCTCATAAGTGACCTCATTTTACAAACTACACCCTCCAATGAAGTCATCTAGGAGTTGAGTGAGCATGGTGACACCACATGTGCCTCAAAGAATTTTATACCATTGAGAGGTGAAGAATGAATAATTCAATTTTTACCACAAGTTTTTAATTGGAATAAATGGAAATTTTAGTTTGTTGTGCAATTTCTCCTCAGTACGCCAATACCCTACATGAAATCGAGAACTACTTTTCAGGCACAGAAGGGAAGGAGCACCATATTATAGTGCAGATTTTACTGTTATGGTTTGAAGGTGCCATGACCCACTGTAAGAGCCCCTGAGATGCCAGAACAGCTTAACCTCATAAGTGACTCCATTGTACAAACTACATATCTCAATTAATTCATCTAAGGGGGCAGTGATCATATTGACACCACAGGTGTGTCACATAATTTTATACCATTGGGCAATGAAGAAAAAATAATTAAATTTTTACGACAAAAATGTTTTTAGCCCCAGATTTTATATTTTCACAAGGGGAAATAGGTAAAAATGTCCCCAAAATTTGTCACACAATTTCTGTTGAATGTAGAAATAGCCCATATATAGCTGTACAGTACTGCTTAGCCACACGACATGACTCGGGAGGGACAGAGCACTATTAACTTACTGAAGAGCAGATTTCTCTAGAATAGTTTGTGGATTCCATACACAGAGCCCCTAAGTGCTGAAAGAGCACAATCCCCTCACCAGTGACCCCATTTTGGAAATTATACCTTTTTGGGAATTTATCTACAGGTGTACTGATTAGTGATGATTATAGATGAGCGATCCCAGAACAATTCCTAAAGCTTGGGTGCTCTTTTTGAATAACAAGTATAATGGGAGTCAATGGGAAATCCAAACATTTCTCTGGCAGACCCTACAAGGAGGTCTGCGGGGCAGTGAAAATTTTGAAATAGATGGAAAATTGCTGAGTGGAAGGGGAACAGCATGGGAAAGACCCCTGGAAGCATCTCTGACTCCCAGATCGCTGCTAAGAACAATGGTGTCAGACTTTTAATCCACTTTAAGGACTGACACTAAAACATTCAAAATTGACGAAAAATTGGAGTTTACAGGAAAAAAAATGTTAAAAAACATTTATTCCTGTATAATTACTTGTATATAGCGCAAAATTTAAAAAGTGTATATATAAATTAAGTAAACCGAAATTTAATTTTTCTTAAAAAATTCAAAATTTCAGTGTAATTTATGAAGGAAGCATGAAGTGCCAAAAATTAGACACTCAGAAACACCCTGTATTAGACATAAAGTAAGGCCTAATAAATATTCTGCTCAAATTGTATTGGTACTTCTAGGGGGGCGTGGCCTGAGCTGGCGATGGTGTAACACGCTCGGCTCAGGATCTCTGAGGAGGCATCTCCAAAAGTGACAAATAAAGCAAAAGAAAATCGCTCCTCTTCGATAACCCACGGAAGGATTGTTTTCTCATTACTCAGAGGTACATTCTGATACCCCTTGTCTGAACTTTGAACATTAAAGACATTTTTGAAATCTGAGGCCTTTTCCCGCCATTTTACTGCAAGGTGACACCATTTTGAACCGTGAGTGAAAAAATCCTTTCCATGCTTCCTCCATTACCCACCGGCTGTCCTTGTCCTCAGAAAAAGTATCTCCACGCTTGTCTACCACATTTTAAAGATTTTTATTGTCTTTTGGAGATACTTTTTTTACAAAAATCCTGTCATATACCAGCTGATTGGCGGAAGGATACAAAATAGTCCCCACCCTGTGCCTAATCTGAAAGGATTTCTCTCGTTGCATAATTAAAAGACATTGACTTTTTTGTAATCACCTGTTGTCTGTTTTAGACCCTTTGGAAGTCCCAGGGTGTCCTAATAATTTAGCTATATTCCCCTGCTTTGTGCGAGGCTCCGGGAGCTATAACGGCTGCGGAGGGATCTCTTTCATCTCAACGTCCTATCTCAAGTACGCCATTTTCCTGTCATAACAGATCTGTGAGGCAGAAAGACACAAAATAGTCCGTGATTTGTGCCTATTTCTCTGTTACCTCCGCTTTCCACCGCTCCTGTGCGGCTCCACTGGGGTGATCTGCCTTTCTTCAGCGGTGCCGTGTATCAGCTGCCGGCTCCCCTGTTGCATATTTTATGAGCGAGGACTGACGTCACTGAGCCCTGTGTGAAGACTAGCCGCCTGTCACGGCTGCATTTAAAGTCACAGGGAGTGCGTCTATATCGGCGCGCAGTTATTAAAGGATTTTACTGTATGCATCATACAATATTAAAAGTGCCATCTGATTCTGTGGTGTATCTCATTCCTCACGGTCCCTTTTATAAAAAGGCATAGGAAGACACAAGAATTTTCTGTATTTTTAACGTTTATTCAGTATAAACATCACCAATAATCAATTCTTTCTAATATAATCCCTGCAAGGCAGGATTCAAAAAAGGGCACAAGATGAGTCACAAGGCTACTCCAGTGTCCAAATCAACGAAAGTGTCTAATACGACTCCTCAAAATGCACAAAAATTTCAGGATTCTTACAATCCTCACTTTAAAGGTCAAGTGGATATCGTTAACCCATTTAAGGCCAGATCTCCTCATACAGAGAGGTCATGGATACATCTCTCTCATCAAAAAGGAAAAATCCTGGTAAAACTTCTGAAAAATTCACATCGCCAGCCGACGCTTCAAGTCCTGAGTCTGGAGATAATTCACCAAAGTTTTCGCCGGAAAGGTCAAAATTTAAGATGGATAACACCAATCCTTCTCCTTCCCAAAATCTGGATGTTATATCCATACACTCTTACATGGATACTCTCGCCCAGAAAATCACGTCCAGTGTGTCGCAATCATTTGAAAACCAAAATAAAATTTTACAGTCCACCTTGGATAAATTTAGCAGCAGGTTAGACAACCTTGAAAAACGGCTAACTGTAGTGGAAGAACACACTGATGATTTATCAAAAGACACCCATGACCTCAAATCTGAATTTCACAGACTTAAAATTAAAGTTGCGGATATAGAAGACAGGAACAGACGAAACGACTTGAAAATAAGAGGAATACAAGAATCTATCTCACCGGATAAACTAGAAAACTTCGTCAAGACAATTTTCAAAAAATTACTACCGACACTTACAGACCAAGATCTCATCATAGATAGGATCCACAGACTTCCCAAACCACGGAATATCAATAAAGATCTACCTAGAGATACCATCTTAAGGGTACACTTCTTCAAGATTAAGGAAAAAATTCAACAATCGGTTAAAGATCTAGGAGGTTTTCCAGAACCCTACGCTCATCTTCAGCTATTTACGGATCTTTCAAAGGAAACGATTGAAGGAAGAAAGTCTTTTAAGCCAGTCACTTCCACCTTGAGGGAAAATAATATCCCCTATAAATGGGGCTTCCCACTTAAACTTTTGATAATCTACAAAGGAAAGACGACCGTCCTATTCTCACCTAAAGAAGGAAAAGATTTCCTGTCCTACTACAGGATACCTGACCACCATAGAATCTCCAACTCTCAAGACCCTGGGCCCTCGTCAGAAAAGGGATGATCCAACGGAGAGACCTGGCCAATATATTTACTCACCTTGTTATAAGGCCTCTCTACACTTCTTGATTATTTGGTCAATGTATTGTACCGTACTGCTTATTATTCTTCTTTCCACAGATTTTCTCATTTCTCTACTACTTTATGGACTCATATATCACATGAGATTATTTTCCTTCTGGGAATAGTGTTGTTATGCCAAGGGATGCCTCCAATGGGATCCATACACAAACTTTCCCCACTAAGGAATTAGAGCCTTCCGGATCGGCTCTTCCTGAAGGACAATTTTGTTCTTATTGTTTTTGTGTCTCTTTTGTTTTTGGTTTCAAATAGGTATATAGTTTTAGGTTTTTGGACAACTAAGTTCTACAAAGGTAGGTGCACTCTGGTTTCTGCATTTCCTCTACCCCACTTCATACGAACCCAGTCATTCTTGTAACATGAAAATAAAATTCGTATCATACAATGTCAGGGGGCTAAATAGCCCTTGGAAGAGATTTTCTATTGGTAGGGAGATTAATGGGATGCATCCTGAGGTTGTATGCCTTCAGGAAACCAAGTTCAAAAAAGACAACCACCCTTCTATAAATCTCAAAAATTTCCCATTTGTATTTGAATCTTGTGGCCCACGAAAGAAAGCTAGGGTTTTAACCCTGATTAGTAACTCAATTTCCTTTGAATTGCTTTCTGAAGTAAAAGACGAAAAAGGACATTATCATATTCTTCTGTGCAAATTGAACGGCCAAACCTTCACAATAGTTAATACTTATGTTCTCACCATCAGACAAATTAGCTTCCTGAATAAGCTAATGAAAAAATTAGACACCTTACAATCAGGAACCCTACTTTTGTTAGGGGACTTTAATATGGTGCCAGATGGTGTACTAGACTCCACCTCTCCCAGCAGATAAAAAAACGCAATCCTTGAACAGCTGGATTTATAATCACGAGCTATTTGACTCATTCCGCTGTTTGAACACCACATCTAGAGAATTTACTCATTTTTCTGATGGCCATCAGTTGGCATCTAGAATAGATCTGATACTCACAGATGTCTTCTCCTTGCAAGGTTCTCCTCCAGCTCCATACTTAATAAATCTATTTCAGATCATTCCCCGGTAACTGCAGAACTGATAATAGGGTCCCCAATTCATCTCCAATTCATGTGGAAATTCAACTCCTCTCTGCTTCATAACCCCACCATCAAATCTGAAATCAGCTCAGCCTTACAAAATTATTTTAGTGAAAACGAATCAAACCTCAATCCATTTACCTATTGGAATGCTCACAAGGCGGTGTTGAGGGAGTCTTGATTCAAATTTCCTCCAGGCAAAAAAAAATTAATAGGGATAAAATCCTTACCCTACAACAGTCTATTAAATCTAAAGAAGAGGAACTATGTCGATCCTCTGTTTCCTCTAACAAACAAGCTGTATTATTAGAACTTACTGATCTCAGGTTGCAGTTAAGGAAAATCATATTCAATTTTTACGACTCAGCTATTAGATCAGCAAAATGCAAACATTACTTATCTATAAATCGCCCTTCAAAATACATGTCAAACAGAATTAAGAATATATGGAAACGGAATAGAATTGACAGTATAACTTCCTCTAATAGTACATCCCTGGTCCACCCTAAAGATATTGTAGGAGCTTTTGCCGATTATTACAAAAATCTGTACAATATCAACCAAGACAACCACAATATGCAGCCATCTACCTCAGAGATTGGATCATTTCTTTCCAGCAGGAACCTTCAAAAGCTTAACCCTGAAGACTTTTGTCTTCTCCCTTCAATGAACAAGAAGTCCTAAATACCATAAACAAACTTAAAACATTCAAATCACCCCACCCAGACGGGTTTAGTAATGATTATTTCAAGTCTTTTAGTAATATATTAACCCCCCCCACCTTGTCAAAGTATTGTACTCAGCTTTCCAAACAGGTCAATTTCCTAAAGAGATGCTGGAAGCGACAATTATCGTAATCCCAAAAACAAATTCTGACACTAGCCAAATTTTTAATTATCAACCTATATCCCTCATCAATACAGACGTAAAAATTTATGCAAAGATCCTGGCCAATAGACTAAATCAATTCCTCTCGAGTTTAATTTCCAATGATCAGATAGGCTTCATCAAAGGAAGACAATCCATAGATGGTACGAGAAGGCTCATTAACATAATTAAACTTATTTTCTCGAACAATCTCAGGGCCATTGTTATCTCTCTTGATGCTGAGAAAGCGTTCGACCGCCTTAATTGGTCATATCTCGAAGCAACTCTCAAAAAATTTGGAATGGCTTCTCAGATCACGAGAGGTATTATGGCTTTGTACTCCGGCTCTGGTGCGAGGGTTTATTCCAACAATCATCTTTCCTCTACATTTAATATAGCTAATGGGACCAGACAGGGTTGCCCATTGTCACCATTGCTTTTTGCATTAGCTATTGAACCTCTGGCCCAACTAATCAGGAACAGCACAAAGATCTCAGGAATCAAAACTTTGCACAGAGACTTTAAAATAGCATTGTATGCAGACGATATTATTCTTACCCTCACAGATCCAAGCAACTCTACAGTTGTGGCCAAAAGTATTGACACCCCTGCAATTCTGTCAGATAATACTGTTTCTTCCTGAAAATGATTGCAAACACAAATTCTTTGGTATTATTATCTTCATTTAATTTGTCTTAAATGAAAAAACACAAAAAGAATTGTCCTAAAGCCAAATTGGATATAATTCCACACGAAACATAAAAAAGAGGGTGGACAAAAGTATTGGCACTGTTCGAAAAATCATGTGATGCTTCTCTAATTTGTGTAATTAACAGCACCTGTAACTTACCTGTGGCACCTAACAGGTGTTGGCAATAACTAAATCACACTTGCAGTCAGTTGACATGGATTAAAGTTGACTCAACCTCTGTCCTGTGTCCTTGTGTGTACCACATTGAGCATGGAGAAAAGAAAGAAGACCAAAGAACTGTCTGAGGACTTGAGAAACCAAATTGTGAGGAAGCATGAGCAATCTCAAGGCTACAAGTCCATCTCCAAAGACCTGAATGTTCCTGTGTCTACCGTGTGCAGTGTCATCAAGAAGTTTAAAGCCCATGGCACTGTGGCTAACCTCCCTAGATTTGGATGGAAAAGAAAAATTAACAAGAGATTTCAACGCAAGATTGTGTGGATGTTGGATAAAGAACCTCGACGAACATCCAAACAAGTTCAAGCTGCCCTGCAGTCCGAGGGTACAACAGTGTCAATCCGTACTATCCGTCGGCGTCTGAATGAAAAGGAACTGTATCGTAGGAGACCCAGGAAGACCCCACTTCTTACCCCGGGACATAAAAAAGCCAGGCTGGAGTTTGCCAAACTTACCTGAAAAAGCCTAAAACGTTTTGGAAGAATGTTCTCTGGTCAGATGAGACAAAAGTAGACCTTTTTGGGCAAACGCATCAACAGAGTTTACAGGAGAAAAAAAGAGGCATTCAAAGAAAAGAACATGGTCCCTACAGTCAAACATGGCAGAGGTTCCCTGATGTTTTGGGGTTGCTTTGCTACCTCTGGCACTGGACTGCTTGACCATATGCATGGCATTATGAAGTCTGAAGACTACCAACAAATTTTGCAGCATAATGTAGGGCCCAGTGTGAGAAAGCTGGGTCTCCCTCAGAGGTCATGGGTCTTCCAGCAGGACAATGACCCAAAACACACTTCAAAAAAGCACTAGAAAATGGTTTGAGAGAAAGCACTGGAGACTTCTAAGGTGGCCAGCAATGAGTCCAGACCTGAATCCCATAGAACACCTGTGGAGAGATCTAAAAATGGCAGTTTGGAGAAGGCACCCTTCAAATATCAGGGACCTGGAGCAGTTTGTCAAAGAAGAATGGTCTAAAATTCCAGCAGAGCATTGTAAGAAACTCATTGATGGTTACCGGAAGTGGTTGGTCGTGGTTATTTTGGCTAAAGGTTGTGCAACCAAGTATTAGGCTGAGGGTGCCAATACTTTTGTCTGGCCCATTTTTGGAGTTTTGTGTGAAATGATCAATGTTTTGCTTTTTTCTTCATTCTCTTTTGTGTTTTTTCATTTAAGACAAATTAAATGAAGATAATAATACCAAAGAATTTGCGTTTGCAATCATTTTCAGGAAGAAACTGAGTATTACCTGACAGAATTGCAGGGGTGTCATTACTTTTGGCCACAACTGTATCTCTGCCTTACAAACCCTTAATCCAGACTTTTTCTAAAATCTCTTATTTTAAAATAAGCGACTCAAAATCCAAAATACTTGGCTTTAACCTAGGATTAGACCAAGAGGAAATTGAGGGCCTCTCACCTTGGGTGTGGGCCACTGATGGGCTGAAATATCTAGGCCTAAAATTCATCAAAAACGTAAACTCTCTAATAAAAATAAACTTAGAGCTGCTTACTAAAAAGCTTTTTAATAACTTCCGTACATCTAGAGATGATGGGCTTTCTTGGTGGGGAAGAATCATGATGGTCAAGTCGTATATTTTCCCAAAAATCCTATACCTACTTCGCTCACTGCCTTTAAAAATACCCACTTCCTCTCTCACAAACCTTCAAGCCTCATTAAACTCCTTTATATGGAATAACAAAAGACCCAGAATAGCAATAAATATTCTATACAACCAAAAATCTTATGGTGGAGCTGGTTCCCCAAATATTACGGCCTATTACATTGCAAATTTAGTCAAACAAAGCTCATACTGGTGGCCTCATGATACAACACCAGCTTGGCATGAACTAGAATTATTCTTTAATAATTATAAGCCTCTTCACCTACTAATTCTGAGCCAACTCCTTCATAAAAATTTAATTACAAATTCTCATCCAATTTTTCAAGCTATTTCTGAAGCTTGGAAAAAATTTTCTGCTCCAAAAAGAGGCTCTAACAAAGAAGTCACAATAAAAAATCAGGCTCTATCAGTTATCTTTCAAGCGTCTAATCAGACAATTGACCCCATTTGGTCTGAACTTGGACTTAAAAAAATTAAAGATTTATACGATGGCATTACTTGTACACCTTACAATAAACTCAAGGAAAGATTTCAATCTATTACCCCTGCTTTCTTACAATATGTTATCCTCAAAGACATAATCCATGAGCTGCTTACTATCTACCCAAGAATCTCTGAACCAGCAGTTAACCTTATTTGTAATATAGATCATAATATTTTTTGGAGTTTTGAATACACGTACAAATGGTGTAACAATAGCTTTGAAGCGGTAAAGACTCAAAATATTGTCAAATGGGAAACCGAATTGCACATGACAATTGACCCATCTGACCTTGAACAGGCATGTACCCTCTCGTATGCCTCTTCCTTTTCCTTATCACTACAAGAGACCCACTTCAAGCTTTTAAAGAGATGATATTATACCCCCATTAGACTTCATAGAATCAACCCTGACAATTCTCCGCTCTGTTGGAGGGGTTGTCGAAGGCCAGGAAATATCTTGCATATATTTTGGCAATGTCCCAATATTGTTCCCTTTTGGAGAAAGATTTCTAACCTTATCGATTTTATCCTAGGAACACGACTTATTTTGTCTCCTCGTCTGGCCCTTCTTTCTCTGGATGCAGACAAAATTGATACTTCTAACAGGCTGTTGATTATGCACATTTTACTAGTGTCCAAACATAGTATTGCCTTTCTTTGGAAAAACCCAAAACCCCCACAAATTAATGAAATTATAGACAAACTTAGCCTTCATCATTCTTTTGAATTGAAATTTGCGAATGTGCATGATCAATTTGCTAAATATTCTAGGAAATGGTCTAGATGGCTGGAGTTGTTCTCTTAAGTCTTCACCCAGAGTGCACCTGCCTAAGGCCTGTTTCACACATCCGTTTTTTGGCATCCGCCATCCGTTTTTTGCATCTGTTTTTGTGTGAAAAAAACGAATCAGTTTCCGTTTTACCGCAAACGGATCCGTTTTTTTGACGGATCCGCGGTAACCGCTAATGGAAGTCTATGGGACCAAAAAACGGATCCTCCAAAAAAATGGCGGATCCGCTTTTTAACGGAAAACGACGGATTTGGACGGATTTTAAAAAACGGAAGTGTGATCCAGGCCTAAGGCCCCTTGTGTTTGGGTCTTTGGAGCATATATATTAATATATTATATGCTTAAATACCTACCTTTGTAATAATTCACTGCATAATATGCTTCTGCATTAACTTGTTTCATTTTATGTCTTCTTTATATTTGGACTTTATTGTCCTTCCTGTTTCCTTCTTTCCCTTTACATTTTTCCCTCCCCCCCTTTTTTTCCCCATCTTTCCTCCCCCATCCTCCCCATTTATTGAAACTCAAATAAAACATTTGGAAAACAAATTGTATTGGTACTTCTAGACTCATAAAGGCTATGCAATAAGTGCAAAACCTGCCACAAATTACAAGCAGGGTCTTCCATACACCCTTGAAGGCACCAACTGTACTGCCTCATTAAAATATTGTGAGCCACGTGTAGTTGTTGTATTTCTGCACTCCTAAAAATTCTGCACGCAGTGCAAAATCTGCCAAAATTAGAAGCAGGGTCATCCATACACCCTTCAAGGCACCAACTGTACTGCCTCATTCAAATATTGTGAACAAAGTGTAATTGTGGTACTTATATACTGATAAAAGCTCTGCACACAGTGCAAAGTCTGCCAAAAATTACAAACCGGGTCATCCATACACCCTTCAAGGCACCAACTGTAGTGCCTCATACAAAAATAAGAATGTATAGTTGTGGCACTTCTACACTCATAAAAGCTTTGCACACAGTGTAAAGCCAGGAAAAAAATTATAAGGAGGGTAATAGAGACATCCATAGACTTTTGAAGGCAACAACTTACAGGTCTCATTAAAATATTTTGAAAGTGTAGTTGATGCTGGGAGGATGTCATGAAATTTGCCCAGGCCTTTGACAGTGTACCCCTACCTCTGCTGTGTGTCTCTCTCGCCTCAGCTACTTGGTTGGTCAAGGAGGAAGCTTGCTCCCTGCCGCTAGTATTCTGGTTGTCTGATTGGAATATTTTGATCAATGGCCTTCTTGTATAGCACCAGTTTAGAATACCTCTCCACCCCAGGAAGGAGATTTACAAAGTTCTCCTTGTAGCGTGGGTCTAGCAAGGTGAACAACCAGTACTTTTTTTGGACAAGATAAATATGACACAAGGGTCATGGGAAAGACAACGGTACATAAAGTCTGCTATATGTGCCAGGGTCCCTACAGCCAACACTGTCTCCACCATGATGATGACTCGCCATCTCCTCCTCATTCCCCTCCTCAGTGCATCCGTGTAGGAGATATGGGATGTTATGTGGGTACTAGCCTCTGTTGCACTAGCCAACAGCTTCTGTTTCTCCTCCTCAGCCTCCACTTCTTCATTGTTACCCAATCCACGTTGAGCAGATGAGATGATGCTGGGCTAGGTAGTATCTCCCTGTCTCATGTCTTCCTCTATCTCCACCTGGTCCACATGCATAGATTCAAGTGTAATTGAGAGCAGCAACTGTTTAAGTAGGCACAGAAGTGGGATCATTGCGCTGATTGTGGTGTCATCACTGTTCACCATCTTTGTGGAGTCCTTAAAGCCTAAGAGAAAACACAAATGTCATACATCCATGTCCACTCTTCAATTGTTATGCTCGGAGGCTAACCAGAATACCGACGGGCAAGTTGGAGCTGGCATGGGCATTTTTCACACCAGTCAGTGAGCTGGCACTTGCATGCGCTGTTGCAGCACTGCCAGAGAGTCGGCAGCCATAGCCGACTTGCAGAAATGAAATGAGAGCTAACATGGCATACCTTAACAAGAAGCTCTGGCAAATCTGGGTATGTTTTCAGAAACCGCTGAACCATTGAGCAAGTGTGCCAAGTATGGTACGTGTGTGATATTTCCAAGATTCAGAGCCACAACTAGATTACGCCAGTTATTACACACGACCCTGTCTGTCTAGAAGTTCAGTAAAACCCACAGATCTGTCTGGTTTGTTATTCCTTTAAGTAATTTTCCTGTGGTGTGTGGTTTGTCTCCTAGATAAATTAGCTTTGCTGAGACAGTGCTGCAGAGATTCCAGCTGATGTGGATGGCGTGCTTTGATATAACACATCAGAGGTGGAGGATGAGGAGGCACAGGAAGGGGTGCAGGAACTTATGTATGAGGTGGAGGATACCCTGATAGAAGTAGGGCCAGAAATCCCCAGCATTGGGAGCACATGTGCCATGCCAGGGTGGGACCTGGCCCCGACCTCCACAATGTTCACCCAGTTTGCCGACAGTGAAATGTAGCGTCCCTGGCCTCAAGCACTTGTCCACGTGATGGTCATTAAGTGGCCAATCCCAGTAACCACGTTGGTAAGGGCACAGGTGATGTTCCTGGACATGTGCTGGTACAAGGCAGGGATGCCGCACTGGGAGAAAAAGTGGTGGCTGGGGACCAAGTACCCGAGGGACAACTACCACCATAAGTCGGCAGAAATCCTCTTTGTCAATAAGCCTAACAGCAATATTTTCACGGCAAGCAGCCTGGAAATGTACCCATTTAGCGTTTAGTCCTGTGGGTGGATGCAAACTTTCGCTTTCATTCGAAGGAATGGGGTAGGGACAGCTGAACGCTGTGCTGGGACAAGAATTTGGAAGTGCCTTATGATGGTGTATCAGAATGTACAAGGACGGGTGCAGTGCAGGAGACATCTGCACCAGTGTCATGGACAGGGGATTGGGAATCACCTAGGATAGGGAAAGAGGGAGTGGTGTCACTCGCTAGCACCGATTGTGGACCCAGGTGTTCAATCCACCAACTCGGTTGATTAGATGACATGTGCTCGGTCATGCTGGTGGTGGTTAGGCTTTTAGTAGTCAGGCCCCTGCTGATCTTGGCATGGCACAGGTTGCAAATGACCTTTTTTTGTCTCAGAACTCTCTTTAAAATAGTCCCAGACTGGGGAACACCTAACATTTTGATGGAGAAATTCATGAGTGTCGGTGCTCTGCAGTACAATTGCCACCTGCTCCCACTGGTCACCCCACTCCCTCTTCCTGCCTGTTTTGGTGCTGCTGATCCCTCCCCCTCAGCGCTGCTGGCCTCGCTCTGCAAGCCAGATTCCCAGGTTGGGTCATCTTCCCTGCCACACCCTCCTGACTTGGTGACTTTTTTTTTTTATCAAATAGATTTTTATTAATAAGAATTCAAAATACAGAATATACAGTAAATCTTCCACAAACAATAGATTTACAAATTGAACAACCCTATTCCACTCTCATCCCCCCCCATGTAGACAGCATATATAACTCTTTTCTCCATAAGATTCATCTTACACCGTAATTTACCATTAGTCATCCTCTTTACCCATATTGTCAATCAAACCATACAAAACAGAAATGTTCCTATGTTCGGGTATTAATGGTTTATCTACAACACCAGCATTGTAAAATATAGCACATTCCCATCAGTTAACTGTACCGTATTGTAACCAGGGATTCCACAACCTCTCATAGTTTTTAGAATTCCCTCTTTTAGCATATATCCTTTCCTCCAGCTGGATGATACAAGACACCTGTTTCACAAACTCTCTCCCAGAAGGTGGTTCTTTCCTGATCCAGTTCCTTGCAATCAGCTTCCTTGCTACATATAGTAGTCTGGCTATAGCAAGCTTTGCACTATTAACTATTTCAATTTCCTCCACATATCCCAGTATGCAGACCAGTGGGTTTTTTGGGTATAACACTTCTGTATGCCCCTTCTATTCTGTCAATGACATTAAACCAGAACGCAGATAGCCTGGGACAAGTCCACATCATATGAAGGATTCCTGCATCAGACCCCCCACATCTTGGACAGTCAGAGTTGTCCCTCAGCCCCATTTTAAACATCAGAAGGGGGGTACGGTACACATGATGGATCACATAAAGATGGGACAACCTAGCTGGTTCACTCATAGTGAGTTTGGGGACATATTCTAGGACGCTGTCCCATACCTCGTCAGTCATCACCCCAATCTCTCCCTCCCATTTGGATCTTGCTTTAAGAGGGAACCCCATTAAATGTGTATGCAATATATCTTTGTAGGTGTTAGAAATTACCCCTTTCGTAAGTCCAGCACCACCACATATATAGTCCATCACTATGTCAGATTGTATCTGCAGGTTTCTGGAAAGTTTTTGAGCCATAATGGCATGCCATACCTGACAATAGTGGTACCATTCAGAATCCGGCAACTGAAACTCACTCTGTAATTGCACAAACGGTCTCAGCTCCCCGTTACCCATAATTTGAGACATTAATGTCAGCCCCCTACGTTTCCAGCATTCCAGTCTCCCAAGTTTAACTGTGAATCTAGTCAACCCGGTCACCCCTCTTACCCTCTTTAGTCTGTTCCACAGGTCTTGTAAGAGTTGCAGAGTGGGACACCCGTCTCCCATTACACCCATCTTCCCATTCTCTAGTCCAAGTATCAACGGGCTTATATTTAGTAAGTATTCCACAACTCCTCTGATGACGCCTGCCTTCTCTTGATTAGACCACCCTCTGAGATGTTGACTTTGGGCAGCTAAAAAATACAGTTCCGGATTTGGTAGTGCCAGTCCCCCCTCATCTTTTGGTCTTTGCAAGATTTCTAGCCTTATTCTAGGTTGTTTCTTACCCCATACCAAGGCCCTAAACAGTGAATTCACCACTCCGAACCTTTTCTGCGGTATCCAGATTGGGGAGTTGTGTTATATATATATAAAAGCTTGGGCATTAAAACCATTTTAAGTAGATTAATCCTTCCCACCACCGACAAGTGTAATTTGTTCCAAGTGTCCACCTTAGTTCTTAGAATTGCCATTAGGGGTACTAGATTAGTATTAAGGTACTCAGTCACCGCTGACTTGGTGACTTAACAACAACCTGACTTTTCGCAACTGTGTATCTTCATCATCTTCCTCCCTTGAAAAAAATTTGCTGTTCCCCACCACTATCTTCTTGTGGTCGTGGCTGGTCTAATTTTGTGCATCCCTAAACAGCATCTCCTCCTGATCCTCTTGGAACATGCAGGGTGAGAAAATCAAGAAGTGATGTTGTAAAGAGCTCCTCTGAGTTTCCTAGTGTGGCATAACTAGTGTCTTGGTAGGAGGGAGGATCAGGGTAAGGATTAAGTGATCCAGACTGTTGGCTTATAAGACTGGACCATGTGGAAGACTGGGTGTTCCTGGTAAGCTTGCTGGAAGCATCTACTGTCCAACTGACCACCTTTTCACACTTCTCTGGCTTCAGAGATAGTGTACCGTACCTCCCTGCAAAGTGGGACAGGAAACTATGTGCAGTGGGTGGGTGTGTTTCCTGTGCTCCAGCAACAGGCGCACCCACACACCCCCATGTTCTCGGCATCTGCGCGTACTATCTTCAGCACTTCCACTTCCTCGTCCCATACCACACACCTTACGAATTTTCTAATTGCTAAGTCTCTGAAAAATACGTTTCTTTTATTAATTGAAACAAAAAATTTTGAATGAACTTGAAAAATTGGTCAATTGTAGCAGGCTAAGCAGGTTTTAAAAATTTTAAAGCACTGTAATTTTACACAAAGCAGGTTAAACTGTGTAAATGACTAACTGAATTTAGAAAAAAAAATTTTGAGCGTATTTTGGAGATTTACAGTATATACCACCATAATGTAACACTAAACAGTGTGTTAAAATCTATGGATGACTAGTTGACTCCATAAAAAATTTATTAACTTTTTTGGAGTTTTATGTACCACCGAAATGTAACAGAAAGCACATAATACTTAATACTCTATGGATGAGTAATTGGACCCAGACAAATTTTTCTATGCTTTTTTGGAGTGTTATATAGCACAGAGATGTGCCACAAACCACGTAATACTTGATGGGTGAAATTATATTACATTTTTTCACCCCCCCCAAAAAAATCTGGTCACGTGAAGCTGCTATATATCTTGCAACAGACTATGAAGTACCTGCCTAGAGCCTTTATTCTACCACTCTCCCTGCAACTGTTCCTAGGCTAAATGAAGAATGCATCTGAAACACACATGAAAGTACTGAATTAGCCCTTAGGCTATGTGCACACGCTGCGGTTTTTGCTGTGGTTCCGCTGCGGTTTTGACCCTGCGGAACCGCAGACATGGTACAGTACCATGTAACCCTATGGGTTTTCAAAACCGCTGTGCTCACGCTGTGGTTTTTTCCGCGCGGTTTTGCTGCGTTTTTTTTTCCGCAGCATGTCAATTGTTTCTGTGGATGCCGCTGCGGTTTCACACCTTTAACATAGTAGAGGTGTGAAACCTCAGGGCAAAACCGCAGGCCACTTTACCTGCGGTTTTACCTGCAGTTCCGCAGGAAAAAACCCGCAGGTGAATCTGCAGCGTGTGCACATAGCCTTAGGCCAGTTTCACATTGGCATTCGGCTGAGCTGCGGAGGGCTGCGTACTTCCTCCATTAGGCTCCGCCTACTTCCACACTTCTTACATTTAGCTCCGCCTACTTCTGCATGCGTCCTACGTACCTATATTTAACATTGGGTATGCAGAACATGCGGATGTATGCAGATGGGTTATTTTGACATGCCCGCTGAACACACAGAAATGCAATAAGAGATCTTAGCCTTAGAAGGACTGTTAGATGGTTCAGAATCATCACCAGTATCAAGGCTAGAGGACTCTGATTCGTTAAACTGTGCACACACAGCACTGGACAAACACTCTCTCCCTCCAATACGAACTGTCCCTGAGCTGTGCAATGGCTTCGCTTGTCCTTACATAACCTCTGGTGAGGTAATGCAGCCAATCTATCACAGTAATGTCACTACCAAGATGGCTATGGCATTACAGTGACTGGCAGGCAATCCCTGCATGTTTATTGGCTATGTAACAAGTGCCAAATATATGGGACGGGGATTTGAGAATTACATCCGTGCACCAGACAATGATATCCGAATATCACTAATCACCAGGCATGCTCAGCATGAAGTGCTCTAAAATTACCTGGTAGATGGCTGCACTGACTTTGGTCTTGATAAAACACAGTGGACCCACACCAGCAGATGTCATGGTTCCCCAAACCATCAATGATTGCGGATACTTCACACTAGACCTTGGAAATCAAGGCCCCAGAGTTTGGAGGAAGAGTGGAGAGACAAACAATCCAAGCTGCTTAAGGTCTAGTGTGAAGCTTCCACCATCAGTGATGGTTTGGGGAGCTATGTCATCTGCTGGTATAGGTCCACTGTGTTTTATCAAGACCAAAGTCAGCACAGTCATCTACCAGGAAATTTTAGAGCACTTCATGCTTCCCTCTGCCGACAAGCTTTTTGGAGATTGAAATTTCAATCTCCAGCATGTCTTGGCACCTGTCCACACTGCCAAAAGTACCAATACCTGGTTTAAAAACAACAGTATCACTGTGCTTGATTGGCCAGCAAACTCGCCTGACCATAACCTCATACAGAATCTATGGGGTATTGTAAAGAGGAAGATGAGAGACACCAGACCCAACAATGCCGACGGGCTGAAGGCTGCTATAAGAGCAACCTGGGCTTCCATAACACCTCAGCAGTTCCACAGGCTGATCGTCTCCATGCCATGTCGCATAGATGCAGTAATTGATGCCAAAGGAGCCCCAACCGAGTATTGAGTGCATTTACTGAATATACATTACAGTAGGCCAACATTTCGGATTTTAAAATCATTTTTTTCAAGCTGGTGTTATACAGTATTCCAATTTACTGCGATAATGACATTTGAGTTTTCATTGGCTGTAAGTCATAATCATCAACATTAACAGAAATAAACTCTTGAAATAGATCACTCTTTTTGTAATGACTATATAATATGAGTTTCACTTTTTGCATTGAAGAACTGAAATAAATTAACTATTTGATGATATTCTAATTTTGTGAGATGCACCTGTATGTTAGAAAAACATTAAAGATAGTTGATATTCTTCCCAGGAGTAGATGTCACAGCAAATTCACCCCATGGTATGACAGGACAATGCTCTGAGAAATTGAAAAAAAATAAAAAGGATAAAGCTTTGTCTCTAAAGGCCTCAGCATACTAAATGTTCAAGTTCAAGACATTATAATTAGATAAAAACTAAAAAGTATGGGTAATTGGAATGGTTAAAAGACAAATAGAGAAGTACAAAAGATCAAGTACACTTGCTAAATTTTAATAATATAAATCATGATTATGTAGGAAACAAAAGAAAAATGTTTAAAAATTAGCACATTGTGGTGGATCCTGTTCCCAAGGCTAAAAACTGACACTGGGGTAAAATCAATATGACAGGCATAATAACCAGCAGAGCCATGTGAATATAATGGATATCTGAAAACAATATAAACTATCCCTAGGGTGATATCAAATAGCATTCAATAATGTACCCATGTACAAACAATGAATAAATAATGCTACGTCAAAGGAATATTAAAGAAGTAGGCAGTAACACTGTGTGATTAAGCGCCTTGTGCATACTCAGCCAAGTAAACATCACATTGGCAAGAGGACCACATGCATATCACCGCAGGAGGTGACTTCTTCAGGAGTAAACCGAGAAACATACTCCTGAGGAAGCAACCTCATGGTTACCTGGCAAAATATTACCAAGTGGCATTTGAACAAACCACAAGACTTCTGAAGCAATGTCCTATTGACAGAGAACAGAAAATCTGAGATGTTTGGTCATAAGGTCGTTCACCATGTTTATTGAAAACCAAACACAGCATAGCAGTGCAAACGTCTTACCAACTCTAAAACAAAGTGTCAGAAAGGTTATGGATTGGGCTTGTCTTGCAGCCACAAGAGAGTCGAACATCAGTCGAATATGATATGGCAAAATATTGTACAGTCAAATGAGAGGTCATCTAACGCTTGGCTTAAACTGGGTCATGTAACAGGACAATAATACCAAGATCACCAGCAAATATACATCAGAAGAGTTGGAAAGGAAAATAATCAAGGTGTGGCAATAGCTCAGTCAAAGTCCAGACCACAGCCCAAATGAAATGCTGTGGCAAGACTTTAAAGGGGTTTTCCCATGAACAAAAGACCATTTTACTCAATAGATCTTGGAATGAAAATAATTTCTACATTTGGATGTGTTAAATAAAATGATCGTGTGCTGAGATAATCTTATAAATGTGCCCCTGCTGTGTACTGTGTACTGTGTACTGGCTGTGTCTGACCATACAGGAACATGGTCTGATCACACCAAAGCTCCTGGGCCCAGGAGGACATAAAAGAGAGTATACAGACAGGACAGCAGGGAATCACAGCTGATTATTTCTTTGAAGTAAAACATTGTTTAAAAACAGGCAAGGAAGGGGGGCAGCCAGCATGTCTGGACCCCCTTCTTTACTTCTGCTCACAGGGCCCCATACATCAATAAGAGCAGTGATGCCCTGATGGCGGCCCTGAATATAGATGTCCTGATAGATGCTGTTCACAGCATGAAATAAGGCTTTTCGTCAGAATAGGCAGAGAGAGATGAGGTTCTCAGCCGAACACTGTAACAAACTGAGTTTTCACAAAAGAGTCTGAAATAACTCAGCCCAAGAAAGCAGAAGCAGGTCTGGCCAGTTATCTTGGTGGGAGTTGGAGGATGTTTGTCAATACTATTCCATGGACTGATTAATTCTTTCAGTCTGCCAATTACTTTGGGAGTGATAGGCCAAGGCGAAGTCCAGGGAAAGTTTTAAGTTCTTGCAGAGCACCCTCCAGAACCTGGAAACAAATTGCACACTACGGTCAGAGACTGGCGGTCAGCAATTATGCCTATACATTATCAAAAATCTATCATGCACGTTAATCAGTTTTGTATACACTGCCAAACCCAGATGACTAATAGCAGTAATGAATCATTGGTGACACAAGTAGGGCTTAATCTCCAGTACAGTTGTTAGCCAGGAATATGCTGACTGGCTCTTTATCTAGGAGCCCTTTGGTCTGATACTGTATATGTGTGTTCTGGTACTAAAATATTAATTTATATTGCATGAGATATCTGACTAGCTGACTGATATCAGAACAATATGCAGTAGTGCATTAGTGATAGAATAAGCTACTGTTAGTCAGATATAGGAATAGACTGTCTCACAATTAAGACTGATAATAAATAAATAGTAATTAATAATATAGGGCCGATTAACTATTTCATCAATTCTAGTACTAGATATAAATTAAGTTTTATAAATACACTAGCTGAAGAGCCCGGCGTTGCCTGGGCATAGTAACCAACTGTTTTTAGTTATAACAAATTATAATGATTCTATTGCATCTAATCCTATCCTGTATGATACTGACTGCTGAGCCATGTATCTAATCCTATTCTGTGTGATACTGTCTGCTGAGCCGTGTATCTAATACTATTCTGTGTGATACTGTGTGCTGAGCTGCGTATCTAATCCTATCCTCTGTGATACTGTCTGCTGAGCCGTGTATCTATTCCTAGCCTGTGTGATACTGACTGCTGAGCTGTGTATCTAATCCTATCCTGTGTGATACTGACTGCTGAACCATGTATCTAATCCTATACTGTGTGATACAGTCTGCACAGCTGTGTATCTAACCCTATCCTGTGTGATACTGACTGCTGAGCTATGTCTAATCCTCTCCTGTGATACTGTCTGCTGAGCTATGTATCTAATCCTATCCTGTGTGATACTGACTGCTGAGCTGTGTATCTAATCCTATCCCGTGTGATAGTGCCTGCTGAGCCGTGTATCTAATCCTATCCTGTGTGATACTGACTGCTGAGCTGTGTATCTAATCCTATCCTGTGTGATTCAGTCTGCTCAGCTGTGTATCTAATCCTATCCTGTATGATACTGCCTGCTGAGCCATGTGACTAATCCACTCCTGTGTGATACTGACTGCTGAGCCGTGTATCTAATCCTATCCTGTGTGATACTGACTGCTGAGCCGTGTATCTAATCCTGTCCTGTGTGATACTGGGCTCCCCCTGCAGTCTGTGTCAGAGGGTGGTCTGTGTTGGTACAGTAATAAATTGTGCTATTTCCAGGATGGTCAGCAGCATTAGACGGATCAGAGGACCTGGACCAGGTGATAGGTGAGGATCAAATCAAATTGTGAGAAAAAGAGTGACCATTTAGTTTGGCAGTGATTCATTCTATGAACAGACTGAAGATACTAGGGGTTTTTGTGGCCAGTATAGATAGTCACTAAGAACTTAGCCCCTTCAAGAAAATGCTGCCATTCCTCAAGGCTCAATTTTATGACAAAGAGTTCACAGTCACCAATGGAGTCAATTTTCTGAAGAAGAATCCACAGGGATTATTTCTTGCTCTGGAGGAACTTTGTCAGAGAACTGCTCCTACATAAATAGCAGAGGCATCCACTGTAAGGACGCATGGTCTGTATACATCAGGATGGTGCAAGACTTTAGCAGAAGAAAAACAAGACTTGAGTTCTTGATAGATTGCAACAGCAGATTCTGAGCAGTTCTGAAATTAGCGCTCTTTGATTTAGAGCCATCAGCAGAGCAACCACTTGAGAGTAGTTTTTAATAAAAAAACGGTGATAATTAGGAAAAGCCAAGTCTTTGGAGAACCTTGCAACTGACTGGTTGTGGTCAATACAATATGGCAGAAACTTTCTCTGCGTCCATATAAAGACCACCAGAAGAGATGACGTAGCTGAGGTATGGCAATTCTTCTCGCTCAAACAGACATTTCTCTAACTTATAGAAAAATGAGATTTGACGTTTCAGAGTAGACCATGCTGCTGTATGAAGGAAGCAGTTCCAGAGTGAAATAGCAATTTCAAAGTTTTTATTTTTATGCGTGTCGTGATCACCCCAAGCTCTTTTTAAAAAACAAACTACATAGTACAAATCAGTGTGACCGGGAAAGGTGGTTTAAATACTGAGGAAAAAACAAACACTTAGAAAAGTGGAAACAGCCACCTAGGTGTGAACAATTAGTTAGCATTGTAAAAAGACTAATATTTGCATAAAAATCAAAATATATAGTTATGACATAATACATGACAGGAAAGAAAACGCTCACGTTTAAAGCTAATATTTACAAATCGCAGTAAAAAATATATGAAATAAAGCAGATAATGACCATTTACTTAATCAATAAAAACAATAGCTATAAGCATTTATCATGCTGGGACTATGTGGTTTAGTGGTATCAATGAACTGTGGACTGCACAAACTACATACAGTTGTGCTCAAAAGTTTACATAGCCGACATACATAGCATGTATGTTAGTTTACATAGCAGAATTTTTTCTTTCTTGGCCTTTTTCCAGAGAATATGAATGATAAAACCATAACATTTTCTCCATTCATGGTTAGTGGTTGGGTGAAGCCACTTATTGTCAAACTACTGTGTTTCCTCTTTTTAAATCATAATGACAACCCAAAACATCCAAATGACCCTGATCAAAAGTTCACATACCCTGGTGATTTTTGCCTGATAACATGCACAGAAGTTGACACAAATGGGTTTGAATGGCTAATAAAGGTGTGACCCATTTGCTTGTAATTAGTGTGTGTGCATAAAAGCTGAGTGAGTTTCTGGGGTCCACACAGACTCTTGCATCTTTCATCCAGCCACTGATGTTTCTGGATTGTGAGTCATGAGGAAAGAAAAAGAATTGTCAATGGATCTATGGGAATAGGTAATTGAACTGTATAAAACAGGAAAGGGATACAAAAAGATATCCAAGGAATTGATAATGCCTATCAGCAGAGTTCAACTGTGATTAACAAATGGAAAATCAGGGCATCTGTAAAAACAAAACCACAGTCAGGCAGACCAACAAAAATTTTGTCCACAACTGCCAGGAAAATTGTTCGGGATGCAAAGAAAAACCCACAAATAACATCAGCTGGAATACTGGACTCTCTGAAAACTAGCGGTGTGGCTGTTTCAAGATGCACAATAAGGAGGTACTTGAAGAAAAATGAGCTGCATGGTCGAGTCGCCAGAAGAAAGCCATTACTGCGTAAATACCACAAAGTAACTCCCCTACAATACGCAAAACAGCACATACACACGTGGTCAAAATTGTTGTTTAACCCCTTCCAGACATTGGATGTACTATTCCGGAAACAAACAATAAAAGTACACATATTTAGTATCGCCGCATCCGTAACGACCCTCACTATAAAACTGTCCCACTAGTTAACCCCTTCAGGGAACCCCTTAAAAAAAAAAACAAGGCAAAAAGCAATGCTTTATCATCATACCACCGGACAACAAGTGCAATAACACGTCATCAAAAAGACGGATATAAATAAACATGGTACCGCTGAAAACGTCATCTTGTCCCACAAAAAATGAGCCAGTATTCAGAATCATCAACAAAAAATAAAAAAAATAATAGCTGTCAGAATAAAGCGATGCAAAAATAATTATTTTTTATATAAAATTGTTTTATTGTATAAAAGCGCCAAAATATCAAAAATATATAAATGAGGTATCGCTGTAATCGTACTAACCCGAAGGATAAAACCGCTTTATCAATTTTACCACACGCGGAATGGTATAAATGCCCCCCTCCCAAAAGAAATTCATGAATTGCTGGTTTTTGTTCATTCTGCGTCCCAAAAATCGGAATAAAAAGCGATAAAAAAATGGTACCAATAAAAATGTCAACTAGTCCCGCAAAAAATAAAACTTCACATGACTCTGTGGGCCAAAATATGGAAAAATTATAGCTCTCAAAATGTGGTGATGCAAAAACTATTAGCATGTGACAGCTGCCAAACAAAATACCCCGTTATAAATAGTAAATCAAACCACCCGTTATCACCCCCTTAGTTAGGGAAAAATAATAACATAAAAAAATGTATTTATTTCCTTTCCCATTAGGATTAGGGTTAGGGCTAAAGTTAGGGTTGGGGCTAAAGTTAGGCTTAGTGTTGGGGCTAAAGTTAGGATTAGGGTTAGGGTTGGGATTAGGGTTAGGGGTGTGTTAGGGTTGGGTTTGTGGTTAGGGTTGGGATTAGGGTTGTGATTAGGGTTAGGGGTGTGTGGGGGTTAGGGTTGGAGTTAGAATTGGTGCGTTTCCTCTGTTTAGGCACAACAGGGGCTCTCCAAATGCGACATGGCATCTGATCTCAATTCCAGCCAATTCTGCATTGAAAAAGTCAAAAGGTGCTCCTTCCCTTCCAAGCTCTGCCATGCGCCCAACCAGTGGTTTACCCCACATATGGAGCATCAGCCTACTCACAACAAATTGCACAACTTTGTTGGTCTAATTTCTCCTGTTACTCTTGGGAAAATAAAAAATTGGGGGCGAAAATATCATTTTTGTGGAAAAAAATTATTTTTTTATTTTTATGGCTCTACGTTATAAACTTCTGTGAAGCACTTGGGCGTTCAAAGTTCTCACCACACATCTAGATAAGTTCCTTGGGGGATCTAGTTTCCATAATGGGGTCACTTGTGGGGGTTTCCACTGTTTAGGCAAATCAGGGGCTCTCCAAACGCAACATGAAGCCCGCAGACCATTCCATTAGAGTCTGCAGTCGAAAATATCACTACTTCCCTTCCGAGCCCCGACATGTGCCCATACAGTAGTTTTCTCCCATATATGGGGTATCAGCATACTCAAGACAAATTGGGCAACAACTTTTGGGGTCCAATTTCTTCTGTTACCCTTGGGAAAATAAAAAATTAGGGACTTAATATCATGTTTGTGGCAAAAATATGATTTTTTTATTTTCATGTTTGGGTGTTAAAAACTTCTGTGGAGCACTTGGGGGTTCAAAGTGCTCACCACATATCTAAATAAGTTCCTTGGGGGGTCTAGTTTCCAAAATGGGGTCAACTGTGGGGAGTTTCCACTGTTCAGGCACATCAGGGGCTCTCCAAAAGCAACATGGCGTCCAGTCAATTCTGCGTTGAAAAAGTCAAACAGCGCTCCTTCCCTTCCGAGCTCTGCCATGCCCCCAAACAGTGGTTTACCCCCTCATATGGGGTATCAGCATACTCAGGACAAATTGCACAATAACTTTGGTGTCCTGTTTCTCTTGGGAAAATACAAATTGGGGGTGAAAAGATGATTTTTGTGGAAAAAAAATGATTTTTTACTTTTACGGCTGTACGTCATAAACTACTGTGAAACACTTGGGGGTTCAAAGTTCTCACCACACATCTAGATAAGTTCCTTGGGGGGTCTAGTTTCCAAAATGGGGTCACTTGTGGGTGGTTTCCACTGTTTAGGCACATCAGCAGCTCTCCAAACGCGACATGGCGCCCGATCTCAATTCCAGCCAATTTGCTCCTTCCCTTCCGTGCTCTGCCATGTGCCGAAACAGTGGTTCCCCCCACATATCAGGTATCAGCATACTCAGGACAAATTGCAAAATAACTTTTGGGGTCCAATTTCTCCTGTTACCATTGGTAAAATAGGAAAAATTGGCCTGAAGTAATTTTTTTGTGAAAAAAAGTTAAATGTTCATTTTTTTAAAACATTAAAAAAATTCCTGTGAAACACCTGAAGGGTTAATAAACTTCTTGAATGTGGTTGTGAGCACCTTGAGGGATGCAGTTTTTAGAATGGTGTCACTTTTGGGTATTTTCTAACATATAGACCCCTCAAAGTAACTTCAAATGTGATGTGGTCCCTAAAAAAAAATGGTGTTGTAAAAACGAGAAATCGCTGGTCAACTTTTAACCTTTATAACTTCCTGACAAAAAAAATTTTGGTTCCAAACTTGTGCTGATGTAAACTGAACATGTGGGAAATGTTAAGTATTTTGTGTGCCATATCTCTCTGATTTAAGGGCATGAAAATTCAAAGTTGGAAAATTGCAAGATTTTCAAAATTTTCACCAAATTTCCATTTTTTTTCACAAATAAACGCAAGTTATATCAAAGAAATTTTACCACAAACATGAAGTACAATATGTCACGAGAAAACATTGTCAGAATCACCAGGATCCATGGAAATGTTCCATAGTTTAGATTACGTTATAAAGGGACAGTGGTCAAAATTGTAAAAATTGGCCTGGTCATTAACGTGCAAACCACCCTTGGGTGTTAAGGGGTTAATGACAGAAAAACCCACAATACTCACAGAAATAACTTGAATCTGACAATAGAAATACTAAATCAAAAATCTATGAAAATGAACAAATGAAAGTCAGACATTGCTTTCCAACCATGCTTCCACAGAATTTAAAAAAAAAATAAAATTCTTGAAATAGACCTGGACAGAAATGATGGTACCCTTGAAAATAATGTGACAAAAAGGTCATGTTAAATCAAGGTGTGTCCACTAATTAGCATCAAAGGTGTCTACTATCTTGGAATCAGTGAGTGGGCCTGTATAGAGTGCTGTTATGAATGAGTCACCGTAGGAGGCAAAAATAGAAATGCTAGCTAAGTCCAGAAAACCAGAGAAGTTGGCAGCTATCGGATTGCAGACCCCTGAACCTATCAACACAACTAGCAGTAGCCGTGGGGGGTTCCTACGATGCCCTAGACCCCTCGATCACAGCCGGAGGACTATATAGCCTAAAGACAGAAAGGGAAATCTAAACTGCCCCAGAGCAGACACCAAAGCAAAAGGCAGTCCCCAACAAATAATGACGGTGAAGCAAGAAGAAAGAACACTAACACAGACAGAAAGATAGACTGAGCAAAGACGGGGCCCAAGCTAACTAGGTAGGAAAGGACAGGAAGGCTGCTGTCTGCAATCCGTGAAAAAACCTATGAAAATAAGAGCCAACAAACTGACAGTGAAAAAGGCCCTGAAGACGCTAGGCTTCAAAAAGCTATGTCAGTACTAAGGAATATTCTGAAGACAGAGCAACCGGCAAAAGGAGATTCAGATCACCCCAGCAGGGAATGGCAGAATCCAGAAAAGCAAGGCAAACAAAAACAAAACACAAATGCTAAAAGGCAAAGCAGAAAACTTAGCTTTAGAGGAGCAGGAATCAGACTGTTCTCCTAGAAGTCCACAGAGAAATCACCCGCAGGGCAGAAGGGCGTCGGCAGCCTTATATCCAGTCCGTGACTCCACTCAGCCAGTCATCATCATCAGGCTCAGGTGCCTGATAATCAGGTTCATTACCTTCCTTTACCAGAATAGGGAGTTCACCAGACCTCAGTGACGAAGGGGAAAATGAACTCACAACAGTACCTCCCCCTTGAGGAGGGGTCACCGAACCCTCAACCACGCCACCAGGGCGATCAGGGTGAGCCCGATGAAAGGCACGCACCAATCTTTTGGCATGAATATCAGAGGCAGAGACCCAGGAATTATCCTCCTGACCATAACCCTTCCACTTAACCAAATACTGGAGTCTCCGTCGAGCCAGACGGGAATCCAGTATTTTCTCTACCTCATATTCCATGTTACCTTCAACCAATACAGGGTCCGGAGGTGCCACCCCAGGAACAACTGGTTCAACAAACCTCTTCAACAAGGACTTATGGAACACATTATGGATCTTAAATGTGACAGGAAGAGCCAAACGAAAAGAGACCGGATTAATAATCTCCAAAATCTTGTAAGGTCCAATAAATCTAGGCTTAAACTTAGGAGAAGCCACCTTCATAGCAATATTTTTTGATGATAACCACACCATATCACCAATCTTAAACTGGGGACCAATGGTCCTATGTCGATTGGAAAACCGCTGGGCCTTTTCCTGGGAGAGAGAGAACTTATCCACCACTTGGTCCCAGATCTGGTGCATTCTCTCCACCACTGTGTCAACACCTGGGCAGGCAGAAGGCTCCACCTGCCCTGAGGAAAATCGAGGATGAAACCCAAAGTTACAAAAAAAAGGTGACATCAAAGTGGCAGAACTAGCTCTATTATTTAAAGCAAATTCGGCCAAGGGCAAAAATGAAACCCAATCATCCTGATCAGCGGAAATAGAACATCTCAAATACGACTCCAAGGTCTGGTTTGTTCTCTCTGTCTGCCCATTGGTCTGAGGGTGAAAAGCAGAGGAGAAGGACAACTGAATTCCCAGCTTGGAACAGAAAGTCCTCCAAAATCTGGACACAAACTGAACTCCTCTGTCAGATACAATGTTCTCAGGAATCCCATGCAAGCGAACCACCTGTTGCAAAAACAGGGGCACCAACTCAGAGGAAGACGGCAACTTAGGGAGGGGTACAAGATGAACCATCTTAGAGAACCTATCACAAATCACCCAAATAACAGTCATTCTTTGAGAGACCGGCATATCAGAGATGAAATCCATAGAAATATGGGTCCATGGCCTCCTGGGGACCAGCAAAGGCATCAACAACCCACTAGAGCGAGAACAAGATTTAGACCGGGAGCAAGTCCCACAGGACTGCACAAAATTCCTGACATCATGAGACAAGGTGGGCCACCAAAAAGAGCGACTCACCAGATCTCTAGCACCAAAAATACCTGGATGACCAGCCAATGCAGAGTAATGAACTTCAGACATCACTCTCTTCTTCCACTGGTCAGGAACATACAACTTTCCACTGGGACAACGCTCAGGCTTGTCCTCCTGGAACTCTTGCAGAGCAAGTCTCAAATCGGGCGAGATGGCAGAAAGAACTACCCCTTCGCCTAAGATGGTAGCAGGCTTGGTCACCACAGGAGAATCAGCAAAGAAGCTCCTAGAGAGGGCGTCTGCCTTGACATTCTTAGTTCCAGGAAGAAAAGAGACCACAAAATCAAAACGTGTAAAAAACAAGGCCCACCTAGCCTGTCTAGGGTTCAAGCGTTTAGCCGACTCTAGGTAAATCAAATTCTTGTGGTCAGTGAGGACCACAACTTGATGTTTAGCTCCCTCCAACCAATGTCTCCACTCCTCAAATGCCCATTTCATGGCCAACAGTTCCTGATTCCCCACATCATAGATACGTTCAGATGGAGAGAACTTTCGGGAAAAGAAAGCACAGGTGTTCATTTTAGATGTTACAGGATCCTTTTGGGACAAAACAGCTCCTGCACCAATCTCAGAAGCATCCACCTCTACCTGGAACGGGAGTGAGACATCAGGTTGTCGCAAAACCAGGGCGGAGGTAAATCTTCGCTTCAGCTCCTGAAAGGAAGCAACAGCCTCCGGAGACCAATTCAACACATCAGCACCCTTCTTAGTCAGATCAGTCAATGGCTTGGCAATACTAGAAAATTTTGCTATAAATTTCCGATAAAAATAAGCAAAACCCAAAAACTTCTGGAGGGCCTTCAAAGAAGTGGGCTGAACCCAATCATAAATGGCCTGTACCTTGGCTGGGTCCATTTCAATAGTTGACGGAGACAAAATAAATCCCAAAAATGAAATCCTCTGTACTCCAAAAAGGCATTTCGATCCTTTGACATACAGGGAATTCTCCCTCAAGATCCGGAACACAGTCCGAACATGTTCCACATGAGAATCCCAATCCTTGGAGAAGATCAAAATATCATCCAGATAGATAATCAAAAATCTATCGACAAAGTCTCGGAAAATATCGTTCATGAAGCACTGGAAGACAGAAGGGGCATTAGTGAGCCCAAAAGGCATCACCAGGTACTCAAAATGTCCCTCCGGAGTATTAAACGCCGTCTTCCATTCATCCCCCTGCTTAATGCGGATAAGATTATACGCCCCCCTGAGGTCAAGCTTGGTAAACCAGCAAGCACCTCTAACTCTAGAGGATAGATCCGAAATCAGGGGTAACGGATACTGATATTTAATAGTAATTTTGTTGAAGGCACGATAATCAATACAAGGCCTTAAAGAACCATCCTTTTTGGCCACAAAAAAAAAAACGGCACCTAAGGGTGAAGAGGATGGTCTAATATGACCCTTCTCCAACGCCTCCTTAATATAGGATCACATAGCCTCGTGTTCGGGTACAGATAAATTGAAAAGTCAACCCTTGGGAAATTTACACCCAGGGCTCAGCTCAATTGCACAGTCATAACTCCTATGAGGAGGCAAAGACGCAGACTCATTCTCACTAAATACATCATAATAATCAGCCAAATAGTCAGGAACATCATGCGACTGGGGAGAGGTGGAGAAAACAGGAGCATCACTAAGGGCACACCGACAACCCCAACTCACCACAGACACAGATTTCCAATCCAAAACTGGATTATGGATTTGCAACCAGGGAAACCCCAGAACGATGGTATCATGCAAATTATGCAACACCAAAAATCTGCAATTTTCTTGATGGTCTGGGGCGACCCGCATTACCACCTGGGTCCAAAACTGAGGTTTATTTTTCGCCAAAGGTGTAGCATCAATCCCCCTCAAAGGGATAGGCGTCTGCAGAGGTGTCATCGGAAATCCACAACGTTTAGCAAAATCCAAGTCCATTAGGTTTAGCGCTGCTCCTGAATCCACAAAAGCCTTGGCGGAAAATGTGGACAGGGAGCAGATCAGAGTAATTGCCAGAAGAAACTTAGGTTGAACACCACCAACAGAAAACGTGTGTAAGAAGCGTTTCTCTCGTTTAGGACAAACAGAAATAATATGTGAGGCATCTCCACAGAAAAAACACAGCTTATTACGCCTTCTGAACTCCTGACGTTGCGCCCTAGACAAAACTCTATCACGTTGCATAGGTTCAGACGTCTGTTCAACCGGTGGCAACACCTCTCGTGCAATCCTGCGTTCACGTAAACGCCGATCAACCTGAATGGCTAATGACATAGAATCGTCCAGACCAGAGGGAACAGGAAATCCCACCATAGTATCTTTTACGGCTTCTGACAAACCCTTCCGAAAGAGAGCAGCCAAGGCATTATCATTCCAGGTAGTAAGGACCGCCCACTTTCGGAACTTTTCACAGTACAACTCTGCAGAATCTTGACCCTGGTTCAATGCCAACAGGGTCTTTTCAGCCTGATCAATAGCATTAGGTTCGTCATACAGCAACCCCAAGGCTTGAAAGAATGCGTTCACATTAGTCAGAATAGGATCATCTGGTTTCAAAGAAAACGCCCAATCCTGGGGATCGCCACGCAGCAAAGAGATGACAATTTTAACCTGCTGCGCGGAGCTCCCTGACGAGTTAGGCCTCAAGGCAAAATAATTTACAATTATTTTTGAAACTCAAAAATTTAGATCGATCCCCAAAAAATACATCAGGTGTAGGGATCTTTGGTTCAACAGCATGAGAACGAGCAAGGTAGGCGGAAATTCCCCGCACTTCCGCAGCAAGCTGCTCCACATGATCAGACAATTGCTTTATCTCCATTGAGAGAAAAAAAAATTCCCCCTACGGCCTCAGAGATATAGAGGAAAGAATATACACACTTTTTTTTTTTTTTTTTTTTAAACACAATTCTTTCCTGCTATTGAGTACCCTAGGATCTGCGGTAGGGCGGGTGATTCTCTTATGAATGAGTCACCGTAGGAGGCAAAAATAGAAATGCTAGCTACGTCCAGAAAACCAGAGAAGTTGGCAGCTATCGGATTGCAGACCCCTGAACCTATCAACACAACTAGCAGTAGCCGTGGGGGGTTCCTACGATGCCCTAGACCCCTCAATCACAGCCGGAGGACTATATAGCCTAAAGACATAAAGGGAAATCTAAACTGCCCCAGAGCAGACCCCAAAGCAAAAGGCAGCCCCCAACAAATAATGACGGTGAAGCAAGAAGAAAGAACACTAACACAGACAGTAAGATAGACTGAGCAAAGACGGGGCCCAAGCTAACTAGATAGGAAAGGACAGGAAGGCTGCTGTCTGCAATCCGTGAAAAACCCTATGAAAATAAGAGCCAACAAACTGACAGTGAAAAAGGACCTGAAGACGCCAGGCTTCAAAAAGCTATGTCAGTACTCAGGAATATTCTGAAGACAGAGCAACCGGCAAAAGGAGATTCAGATCACCCCAGCAGGGAATGGCAGAATCCAGAAAAGCAAGGCAAACAAAAACAAAACACAAATGCTAAAAGGCAAAGCAGAAAACTTAGCTTTAGAGGAGCAGGAATCAGACTGTTCTCCTAGAAGTCCACAGAGAAATCACCCGCAGGGCAGAAGGGCATCGGCAGCCTTATATCCAGTCCGTGACTCCACTCAGCCAGTCATCATCATCAGGCTCAGGTGCCTGATAATCAGGTTCATTACCTTCCTTTACCAGAATAGGGAGTTCACCAGACCTCAGTGACGAAGGGGAAAATGAACTCACAACAGAGTGCTACAGATACTCACTGTGCTGTTTGGTTGTGGAGTGTGTATCACACTCAACATGGACCAGTGGAAGCAAAGGAAAGAGTTGTCTCAAGAGATTAGGAAGAAAATTATAGACAAACATGTTAAAGGTAAAAGTTATAAGACCATCTCCAAGCAGCTTGATGTTCCTGTGACTACAGTTGCACATATTATTCAGAAATGTAAGCTCCATGGGACCGTATCGAACCTCCCTTGATGTGGCCGCAGGAGGAAAATTGATGACAAATCTAAGAGATGGATAATATGAATGGTAACAAAAGAGCCCTGAAAACTTTCCAAGCAGATTAAAGGTGAACTTCATGCTCAAGGAACATCAGTGTCAGATCGCACCATCCTTCGTTTTACGAGCCAAAGACTTCATGGGAGACGATCAAGGATGACACTATTGTTGAAAAAGATCACAATAAAAACCAGACTGGAATTTGCCAAACTACATTTTGACAAGCCACAAAGCTTCTGGGAGAATGTCCTATGGACAGATGAGCCAAAAATTGAACTTTTTCGCAAGGCACATCAGTTCTATATTTACAGACGGAAAAATGAAGCATATAAAAAAAAGAACACCATCCCTATTGTGAAACATGGAGGAGGCTCTGTTATGTTCTGGGACTGCTTTGCTGCATCTGGCACAGGGTGACTAGAATCTGTGCCGGGTACAATGAAATCTCAAAACTATGAAGGGATTCTATAGAGAAATGTGCTGCCTAGTGTCAGAAAGCTTGATCTCAGTTGCAGGTCATGGGTCTTGCAACAGAATAATGACACAAAAGACAAAGCTAAAAACACCCAAAAATGGCTAACAGGAAAACATTGGACTATTCTGAAGTGGCCTTCTATGAGCCCTGACTTAAATCCTATTGAACATGTTTGCAAAGAGCTGAAACATGCCATCTGGAAAAGGCAACCTTCAAACACGAGACAACTGGAGCAGCTTGCTCTTGAGGAGTGGGCCAAAATACCTGTCGAGAGGTGCAGAAGTCTCATTGAGAGTTACAGGAATTGTTTCATTGCAGTGATTGCCTCAAAAGGTTGTTCAACAAAATATTAAGTTGAGGGTACCATCATTTGTGTCCAGGCCTTTTTTCATGAGTTTTATTTATTTATTTTAATTCTGTGGAGGCATGGTTGAAAAGCAATGTCTGACTTTCGTTTGTTCATTTTCATAGATATTTTATTTTATTATTGTTTTTGTCAGATTCAAGTCATTTCTGTGATCATTGCGGGTTTTTCTGTCATTAAACAAGGTGTACCAACAATTTTGACCACGTGTGTAGACAAGCCTCAAAATTTCTGGAACAAGCTAATTTGGAGTGATGAGACAAAAATTGAACTTTTTGGCCACAACCATAAATGATACATTTGGAGAGAGGTCAACAAGGCCTATGATGAAAGGAACACTGTAAAGCACAGAGATGGATCTCTGATGTTTTGGGGATGTGTGAGCTATAAAGACACAGGAAACTTAGTCAAAGTTGAATGAAAGATGAATGCAGCACGCTATCAGGAAATATTAAAGGCAAATTTGCAATCATCAGCATGGAAGCTGTGTATGGGACGTACATGGACGTTGTGTAATAGATAGTATGTAACAATAATATTAAAAAAAATTAAATTTAGTTTATAGACTGAAAATAAAAACAAGCAGATAAACAAATATTGATACAAAAAAAATAAAAAATTATAAGACAATTATATTAAATGAATGAAGTGGTATTTGAACACAGCAGTTGTCAGCGCTTGGTAACAAGACACTGCATTAGCCAGCCAGCAGGAGAGTCAATTGCGCAAGAAACTGAATTTGAAATTCTTATTGTCGTTCTTGAGTCATCCACGGCTGTTAAGTACCAGGCATTGGAAAGGAGTTGAAATAGACAGACAAACTGATAAATAGACACAACAGATAAATCTGCATGTAGCTGGCGATAGCCAATCACAACACTTTCAGATGAGCAACTCCATAACTTCCTTCATATCTGTACCTTTCAGTATCACCCTATGTGAGCTTGTCTCCCCTTCTTTTTTCTCTACAAGCTTTATTGAGTACTCTGGAAAAAGTAATACACAGAAAACTACTCTAACAGAGATTTACTTGAGACTATAGCAGTCATGGTGAGCTACTGTGATTCAACAATGAAAATTTTTCACATGAAAATATTCTGATGAATCACTTCTCTAGGTTCACTTTAGCCCAGTAGCATAGCTACCCGGGGGGCAGAGGGGGCGGTCGCCCCGGGCCCCGTGCTCTAAGGGGGCCCACTCGGGCTATCCTGCTGTAGCTTTATCTGTGGCAGAGCAAGGAGAATCGATCATCTCCCTGCTCTGCCGTGCTATGTTTTCTCTGCCACAGGACCTGTGATGAAGTCACAGGAGGGGATTAGTCAAGGTCACATGATCAGGGGCCTCAGTGTATGCAGGACTCTGCCGTGCTGGATGGAGGGAAGTTTCTGTGTGAGGTCAGGAGGAGTTTACAGGGTGGATGTAGCAGAGCCGTGTGTGTACGGGGTGTACGGAGCAGAGCTGCGTGCATACGAGGTGTACGGAGCGGAGCCGCGTGTGTACGAGGTGTACAGAGCAGAGCCGTGTCTGTACAAGGTGTACGAAGCGGAGCCGCGTGTGTACGAGTTGTACGGAGCAGAGCTGCGTGTGTACGATGTGTATGGAGCGGAGCCGCGTGTGTACGAGGTGTACGGAGCAGAGCCGCATATGTACAAGGTTTACGGAGTGAAGCCAGGTGTCTACTGAGTGGAGCCGTGTGTGTGTGAGGTGTACAGAGCGGAGCCGTGTGTGTACGAGGCATAGAAAGCGGAACCGTGTGTGTATGAGGTGTGCGGAGCTATGCGAGTACAAGGTGTATGGTGGGGAGCATTCATACCTCCCAACCATCTCGATTTTGAGAGAGAGTCTGCCCCGGTCGGGAGCTTACTTTTCCCGCGGACACAGGCGTACACGGCAGAGCCCCGAGGAGCACTTTAAAATTTGCACGTGACGTTCCACCGGAAGTGACGTGCTGGAAGCTGACCGGAAATGAGGTAATTTCGAGAGGAGATTGTGACAGAACCATGGAGGCACCTCAGGGAATGCTTCAGATCCATCACCGTCTCCTCCGACAGCGCGAACAGCAGGATCGCCTTGGACTCGAAGATGTCGGCCATGTGAGCGGATCATGATATGTCCTCCACTGGGAAGCTCAGGTGGGCACTACAATGGAAGCCGGGCTGCTATAGTATCTTTATAGAATCTTTCTTTCTTTCTCTCTCTGTTTCTTTCTCTCTCTCTGTTCTTTCTTTCTCTCTGTTTCTTTCTCTCTCTTCTTTCTTTCTCTGTTCTTTCTTCCTCTCTGTTCTTTCTTTCCCCTCTTCCTTTCTCTCTCTCTGTTCTTTCTTTCTAATCTTACTTTCTCTCTCTAATCTTTCTTTCTCTCTAATCTTTCTTTCTCTCTCTCTCTGTTCTTTCTTTCTTTCTTTCTCTCTCTCTCTCTGTTCTTTACATAGTAACATAGTAACATAGTTAGTAAGGCCGAAAAAAGACATTAGTCCATCCAGTTCAGCCTATAAAATTCTACACTTTTTACACTTTCTTTCTCTCTCTCTGTTCTTTTTCTCTCTGTTTTTTTCTTTCTTTCTCTCTGTTCTTTCTTTCCTCTCTTTCTCTCTTTTCTTTCTTTCTCTCTGTTCTTTCTTTCTCTCTGTTTCTTTCTCTCTCTGTTCTTTCTTTCTCTGTTCTTTCTTCCTCTCTGTTCTTTTTTTCTTTCCCCTCTTCCTTTCTCTCTCTCTGTTCTTTCTTTCTAATCTTACGTACTCTCTCTAATCTTTCCTTCTCTCTCTAATCTTTCTTTCTCTCTCTCTGTTCTTTCTTTCTCTCTCTCTGTTCTTTCTTTCTCTCTCTGTTCTTTCTTTCTCTCTGTGTTTTTTCTTTCTTTCTCTCTGTTCTTTCTTTCCTCTCGTTCTCTCTGTTCTTTCTCTCTCTCTTTTCTTTCTTTCTCTATAATGCAGCCCCCTTCATATGGTATAATACAGCCCCCCAAAGAATATAATGTAGCCCCTTCAGAATATAATGCAGCCCCCCTCATAGGGTGTCGTGCTGCCCTCCCTTATATGGGGTATCATTCTGCCCCCCCTCATGTGGGGTATCATGCTGCCCCCTCCTCACATGGGGTATATCATGCTGTCCCCTCATATGGGTATCATGCTGCCGCCCCCACCATACGGGGTATCATAGTCATGCAACCAAGACTCACTATATAAATTTAAAAAAAACACTATACTCACCTCTCGTCCTCGCTCCCACGCTGATTTTGGTGATGGCTCTGCTCTGATGTCAGGAGCTGCGCTGCAGTCACGCCGGCACACAGCGGGCACTAGATGAAGTGATGTCATCGCGCACCCGCTGTATGTTAGAGGAAGAGGGTAATGATGGGAGAGGGAGCATCATGTGATGCTCTCTTCCATTATTGCGGTGCGCACTGAGGGGGCACGCTGACGCCACAATAATGGATAATGGAATATATATTATTTTTGGCAACAGTGCGGTCATCTGCTGAGGTTCTCTGGTTAGGGGCCCACTCAGAAGTTTCGCCCCCCCTTAACCAAAACCCTAGCTACGCCTCTGCTTTAGCCCCTTATTGACCAAGCTAATTTTGGCCTAATTTTAGAACTCTGACCAGTGTCACTTTATGAGGTTATACCTTCTGGAACGCTTCAGTGATTCTGAGATTGTTTTTTCGTGACATATTGTACTTCATGATAGTGGTAAAAGTTATTAGATATAACTTGCTTTTTGGCAAAAAATTTTGCAATAAAATTTTGCAATTTTCAAACTTTCAATCTATATATACTTAAACCAGTTAATTATGCTGTACAAAACAATTAATAAATAACATTTCCCATATATCAGCACCATTTTTAAAATGTCATTTTATTTTGTTAGGATGTTAGAAGAGTTAAAAGTTTATCAGCAATTTCTCATTTTTTTCAATAAATTTACAAAACCTGTTTCTCTAGGGACCTATTCAGATTTCAATGGATTTTGCGGGGCCTATATATTGGAATCTCCTCAAAAGTGATACCAGGTTCTTCACAGAAGTTAATGCAAAGTGGAATGAAAAAAAAAACATTTAAATTTCACCTCTACAATGTTGCTTTAGCCAAAATTTTTTCACTCTTGCAAGGGGTAACACCAAAAAGTGGACTCTACAGTTTGTTACCCACTTTCCTGTGAGTGTGGCGATACTCAACATGTAGTCAAAAAGTTCAATTTGTACAACCGGCATGGCTCTGAATGGAAGGAGCAATATTTGAGTTTTGGAACACAAATTTGGCTGAAAGAGATGACGAGCACCATTTCACATTGAAATAACGGCTATCACATTATTGGAGACCGGAAAAACCAGCCCTGATCGTGTTCTCCAGGGTCTCAGGTACCACCACTAGCTATGACCCTGGAGATTGTTGGATCCTGCAATCCACAGTAAAATATGACGTTTTTGGTGTATTATAGACCTTCTTCAGACAAACAGATTGCCCATAGAGTAGGCACCTTACCTGCAGAGGGATGCCACTATTAGCTTGCGCTGCACTTCATACATGTTTTCAGCATCTTTTTGTGTCACCAACAGGTTGGGCCTCTACTTCAATCAGGAGTGCCTTGTTCTACTATACACATTCCTGTTTCTGTCCGACAGATTTGTGAAGGCTGTAGACAATTAACAACCACTGATTAGCTGCAGTAGTCATTTGAAACAGTTTGTGTAATTAGACTAGTGGGGACTCAGGACTGAGAACGGAGGAACAGCCATATCTGCAGCATTCCAGGCCCATTAATAAGGGGTTGTTCAGTAGTGGATAACCCCATTAATAATAAATAGGGGAAAAATGCAAAAAAAAAGCAACATAAAACATTGGTTTAGCATTTGAAGCGAGGCCTATACACGCAGGATAGTAAAGTAGATTTCTTTCTTTTTTTATTGTTCCATTATTCTTCTTTACAATTTAATTCGGGCAGAGATGGTACTCGGAAGTTGTTTTCCTTTTGAAAAGCGATCACTTAGCCATGTGGCATCTCTAAGACTGAAGCTTCTTGAAGATGCATGCCATTGTGCACAGGCAAGGCTATCGGATAGCTGGCTAATTAGATGTTCCTGTTGTATTGTCTTTCAGAGTGGGATAGTATAACCGTTAGCAATTCTTGTAAAAAAAAGTTTTAGATTACAATACATCAAATATGCATGTACCTCTGGTCACCATTTGCAAAGTGCTTTCAGAAACAGAAGCGACATTTAAGAATCCTCCGAGACGCTTCACTGTTCAAATACTGTATATCTGTAGATATTTTTCACAACAAAGTCAATTACGTCACATGTTTGTTAAGGAAACCCACAATGGTTTTGTGTAAGGCCGAGGGAGGAATTTAATGCTTGGCTCTTTTCTAATTAAATCTTACGCTGGCAAAATTTAATGGTGCAAAAAAACAGAGCCGTTTATAGCAATTTGCAAATGTAGACGCTTAAACAAAGTTCTACCAAAATTTTGGGGTAGTAATATTAACCATAAAGAACTTATGAAGGTTTTTCTAGAATACTAAAATGGAAACATTTTTCAAACTGCATTTAAAAAAGATCCAATTTTAAATAAAGTTAATACTTTCATAATGAGGCGTGTTTTGGGCCCCAAAGCAAAATTTAATCTTATGGAGTACTGTGTTCTAAAAGTCTTTTAAAGTCTTTTTTTGTTTGTTTCTTAGTCAACTCTGTCTCCAATTTTCTTTCTTTTCTTTTCCTTTTTTCCGCATGATATATGGGGCTTTCAAATAATTTAACATTACAGCAAATATAATTCAGTTTTTAGGTCTTATGTAGAGAAAATTGTCAGAAACAAGAAATAAATACTTTTTTTATCATTTCTTGAAGTGCTATTTTAAGATTAAGGTTTTTCAAAGAATTATATTTACCCAATAAATTCAATTTTGAATACTCCTATGCATAATGATATAAAAATGTGCACAGTGTTTAACAAATGATGTCGTGGAAAACAAAAATTCGATTTTAATTTAAAAGTACATTCCTCTTTTAGCTAAACAGGCAGTGTCTGTTGTAACGGGACCAGAGTAAAAGTGCTTGAGGATGTGTTTTGGCTTTTCGCTTGGCAACACGGACTTTCAACTCCCTCCAAAGGTTTTCTATAGGGTTGAGATCTGGAGACTGGCTAGGCCACTCCAGGACCTTGAAATGCTTCTTACGAAGCCACTCCTTCGTTGCCCTGGCGGTGTGCTTTGGATCATTGTCATGTTGAAAGACCCAGCCACGTTTCATCTTCAATGCCCTTGCTGATGGAAGGAGGTTTGCACTCAAAATCTCACGATACATGGCCCCATTCATTCTTTCATGTACCCGGATCAGTCGTCCTGGCCCCTTTGCAGAGAAACAGCCCCAAAGCATGATGTTTCCACCACCATGCTTTACAGTAGGTATGGTGTTTGATGGATGCAACTCAGTATTCTTTTTCCTCCAAACATGACAAGTTGTGTTTCTACCAAACAGTTCCAGTTTGGTTTCATCAGACCATAGGACATTCTCCCAAAACTCCTCTGGATCATCCAAATGCTCTCTAGCAAACTTCAGACGTGCCCGGACATGTACAGGCTTAAGCAGTGGGACACGTCTGGCACTGCAGGATCTGAGTCCATGGTGGCGTAGTGTGTTACTTATGGTAGGCCTTGTTACATTGGTCCCAGCTCTCTGCAGTTCATTCACTAGGTCCCCCCGCGTGGTTCTGGGATTTTTGCTCACCGTTCTTGTGATCATTCTGACCCCACGGGGTGGGATTTTGCGTGGAGCACCAGATCGAGGGAGATTATCAGTGGTCTTGTATGTCTTCCATTTTCTAATTATTGCTCCCACAGTTGATTTCTTCACTCCAAGCTGGTTGGCTATTGCAGATTCAGTCTTCCCAGCCTGGTGCAGGGCTACAATTTTGTTTCTGGTGTCCTTTGACAGCTCTTTGGTCTTCACCATAGTGGAGTTTGAAGTCAGACTGTTTGAGGGTGTGCACAGGTGTCTTTTTATACTGATAACAAGTTTAAACAGGTGCCATTACTACAGGTAATGAGTGGAGGAAAGAGGAGACTCTTAAAGAAGAAGTTACAGGTCTGTGAGAGCCAGAAATCTTGATTGCTTGTTTCTGACCAAATACTTATTTTCCACCATAATATGCAAATAAAATGAAAAAAAAACAGACAATGTGATTTTCTGGATTTTTTTTTCTCAGTTTGTCTCCCATAGTTGAGGTCTACCTATGATGTAAATTACAGACGCCTCTCATCTTTTTAAGTGGTGGAACTTGCACTATTGCTGACTGACTAAATACTTTTTTGCCCCACTGTATATGTGTTGAACCATTGAAGCTAGTTTCGTCCAGTTGCATTAAAATTGACTGGGGTGAACTGTTTTGGAAGAAGTCTGACCCAGGAGTCAGTGATTCTGTGGGGAAGGTGACCAGACGGACGGACTTGTCAGAAAGAAGAAGGGATGGTTTGTGCACTTTAGACAGATGTTAGTTATGACAGAAGGGAAACAGCTGGGAAAAGTGTAGATTGAGTGCAGTACCTTGGGTTGACCACAAGATGGCAGGGGGGTGCGTGAGTTCAGGACTTGACAGCAGCTTATGGCTAGAGAAACCGTTGGTCATGGGGGGCGGAGTTACAGGGAACCGGGAAGGTTATAAAAAGGACATGAGGGTTCCAGAAAGTTCCAGTCCCGGGATGAGCTCTGTGGAGAGGAGTCAGTGAAGGAGTACATGCTGTGAGGGGAGCTCAACTAGGGGACTGAGGAGAAAGGAAGTCAGGGGGGTGGCCCCGACACGAAGAACCGCAGTACAGACGAGGCCCCGGGGGGAAACATACCAAATTGACGACGATCTCTGATCGGTAAAGTGCTGTTGGTAAACAGGCCTAAGGCGGCCACAGTGACCGCGCTGGGAGGACCGTCACTACGCTAAAAGTACGGTGTATGTACCCGGGCCTGGAAATGGAGGGCTGTGGAAGAATTGCAGTGTACTGCTGAGGATGTCAGGCGGATGACTTAATAAACTTGGACCTGTTGTACCCGAAATCTGCCTCCATCTTGTGTCTGTGACGTCTGTGCGTGGTAAATGAGGGACCACCCCCAGTGCGGCCCACCCCTATTACAATTCCCTAACCTGTGACACTGTACATGGATTGTATTTATAGTAATCCAACTGCAGAAATATTTTGGGAAAGGAAAAAAGCACATGAAGTCGTCATAGAACAGACTAAGGCTACTTTCCCATTTGCCCTGTTTTGCGCAGCGTTTCATGTGCACATAAAACGCAAGCAAATAACGCTTGCAAACGCATGTAAACGCAGCGATGTTTTGACGCATCAGCGTGCTCATGACGACAAAAAAGCGCAGCGTTTTTATGCGTTTTCATGCGTTTTTGCATGCGTTTGCGTTTTTATGTGCATGCGTTCTCTAGGTGTCACATTTCACAGGAGGAATATCCTTGAAAAATTCTTGAAACAGACTCCACCAATGGGACACCAGTGGGCGTGTGTCATGGGAATCTATAATAATAAATGCCCTAACCAGCTTCCGGTTGTAACAACTTCCGTCCAGTTGTAACCGGTGACGTCACCACACACACACACGCACGTTAACCCTCAACACACCACACCGCCTCAACACACACTCCTCTCACCTTTCACCTCCACTCATGTCCACTCACTCTTTCACTCCACATACGTTCCTTTCTCTCACTCCGTTTCTCATACTCACACCGTCATCGTCGCTGCCCCGACATCTTCCTCCGCCGCCGCGATCCAGGATCCAGACGTTCTCCAGGCCGCCGACATGTTCTTGCGGGATGCCATCTTGGATTTCGTGAAATCCCGCGATATTTAAGATGGCGTTGCCGCAACAACATGTCGCTGGCGTGGACGACATCGGGATCCAAAAAGATGGCGTCGGCGAAATCTCACGAGATTACGCCGACGCCATTTTGGATCCCGATGTCGCCCATGCCAGCGACATGTTGTTGCGGCGACGCCATCTTGAATATCGCGGGACTTCACGAAATCCAAGATGGCGTCCCGCAAGAACATGTCGCTGGCGTGGGCGACATCGGGATCCAAAATGGCGTCGGCGTAATCTCGCGAGATTTCGCCGACGCCATCTTTTTTGGATCCCGATGTCGTCCACGCCAGCGACATGTTGTTGCGGCGACACCATCTTAAATATCGCGGGATTTCACGAAATCCAAGATGGCGTCCCGCAAGAACATGTCGGCGGCCTGGAGAACGTCTGGATCCTGGATCGCGGCGGCGGAGGAAGATGTCGGGGCAGCGACGATGACGGTGTGAGTATGAGAAACGGAGTGAGAGAAAGGAACGTATGTGGAGTGAAAGAGTGAGTGGACATGAGTGGAGGTGAAAGGTGAGAGGAGTGTGTGTTGAGGTGGTGTGGTGTGTTGAGGGTTAACATGGCAAGAGGTGTTAACGACGTCGGCGAAATCTCGCGAGATTTCGCTGACGCCATCTTGCATTCGTGAAATTGCGTCATTTACCTCACGACGACTTGCTGTGCGGACGCTTGGCATTGCCTGTACCACCATGACTACTGCTGCCGTGGTCCTATGCCTGTTTACTGCCGGTGTCTAATTACTGGACCAATTTGCCTGTACTGCCATAACTATTGCTACCTTGCTACTCTGCCGGTGTCTAATTACAGGGCTAATTTGCCTCTACCGCCATAACTACTGCTGCCTTGCTCCTCTGCCGGTGTCTAATTACAGGGCCAATTTGCCTATACCGCCATAACTACTGCCTTTGTCCTCTGCCGGTGTCTAATTACAGGGCCAATTTGCCTATACCGCCATAACTACTGCTGCCTTTGTCCTCTGCCAGTGTCTAATTACAGGGCCAATTTGCCTCTATCGCCATAACTACTGCTGCTTTGGTCATCTGCCTGTTTACTGCCAGTGTCTAATTACAAGGCCAATTTGCCTCTACCGCCATAACTACTGCTGCCTTGCTCCTCTGCCGGTGTCTAATTACAGGGCTAACTTGCCTCTACCGCCATAACTACTGCTGCCTTGCTCCTCTGCCGGTGTCTAATTACAGGGCTAATTTGCCTCTACCGCCATAACTACTGCTGCCTTGCTCCTCTGCCGGTGTCTAATTACAGGGCTAATTTGCCTCTACCGCCATAACTACTGCTGCATTGCTCCTCTGCCGGTGTCTAATTACAGGGCCAATTTGCCTATACCGCCATAACTACTGCTGCCTTGCTCCTCTGCCGGTGTCTAATTACAGGGCTAATTTGCCTCTACCGCCATAACTACTGCTGCCTTGCTCCTCTGCCGGTGTCTAATTACAGGGCCAATTTGCCTCTACCGCCATAACTACTGCTGCCTTGCTCCTCTGCCGGTGTCTAATTTACAGGGCCAATTTGCCTCTACCGCCATAACTACTGCTGCCTTGCTCCTCTGCCGGTGTCTAATTACAGGATCAATTTACCTCTACCGCCATAACTACTGCTGCATTGCTCCTCTGCTGGTGTCTAATTACAGGGCCAATTTGCCAATACCGCCATAACTACTGCTGCCTTGCTCCTCTGCCGGTGTCTAATTACAGGGCCAATTTGCCTCTACCGCCATAAGTACTGCTGCCTTGCTCCTCTGACTGTTCACTGCCTGTGTCTAATTACAGGGCCAATTTGCCTCTACCGCCATAACTACTGCTGCCTTGCTCCTCTGCCGGTGTCTAATTACAGGGCCAATTTGCCTCTACCGCCATAACTACTGCTGCCTTGCTCCTCTGCCGGTGTCTAATTACAGGGCCAATTTGCCTCTACCGCCATAACTACTGCTGCCTTGCTCCTCTGCCGGTGTCTAACTACAGGGCCAATTTGCCACTACCACTTCATAACTACTGCTGGGCAATTACAGGGTCAATTAGTATCTGTTTACTCTACAACACTCCAGGACGCCTTCTTCACTGCCAGATAACTGCCAAATAGACTCCTTTACCTGTGCCAACATGAGTCATAACAAAAAGTATGCCAATGCCAGTGAAAGGAAAGCAGCTTTAGCACTACGACAAAAACAACGCCGTGCTAATGAGACTCCTGAGGAAAAACACCATCGCCTTGAGAAGATTAAGGCTTATAAACGCCGTCGCCTCACACACGAATCCCCTAACTCTAAATCCATAAGATTGGCTGAAGAAGCCTCTGCACGCCGTCACCGCCGACAACAGACGGCCTCTTCCTCATCATTATTATTAGACTCACAACAGGATGCTTCCACATCAGCATGTGGAACAATTTACTGCTACACTTCATCCCATATGCCGTTCACTGACATAACTAATCAGCAATCTGTTTCTGCCCTATCAATACCACCATTCAATACCGATGCACAGTATGCCAATGCCAGTGAAAGGAAAGCAGCTTTAGCACTACGACAAAAACAACGCCGTGCTAATGAGACTCCTGAGGAAAAACAGCATCGACTTGACAAGATTAAGGCTTATAAACGCCGTCGTCTCACACACGAATCCCCTAACTCTAAATTTATTACATTGGCTGAAGAAGCCTCTACACGCCATCACCGCCAACAACAGACGGCTTCTTCCTCATCATTATTAGAAGACTCACAACAGGATGCTTCCACATCAGCATGTGGAACAAGTTACTACCACACTTCATCCTATATGCCGTTCACTGACATAACTAATCAGCAATCTGTTTCTGCCCTATCAATACCACCATTAGTCAATACCAACGCACAGTTTCTTCACATACAAGCTGCAGTTAGCCCGCAGAAAGTGCAACCAAGACAAATATACGTTGGTCTCAAAACTAGGCGCACCCCATCGGTTGGACATGCACTTCTACTACAACCTCACATTTTCACTAATGATGAAAATAGTATTACCGAATACAGCTGTGGTGACATGATCCATGTATGTGAGCATTGCGAAGCTTTGCATTTTGTAGCAGAGATACCTTCTGATAACAACTTTACTCTCTGCTGTCAGAAGGGTAAATTCCATGTACCCATACTACAATATCCTGATGTCTTTACACGTTTGCTGAAAGGGCAAAGTGAATTTAGCAAAAATTTCATGGATAATATTCGAAGTATTAACAGTTCCTTTGCTTTTGCCTCCATGGGTGCAAATATTTCACCACCTCCTGGATATGGCCCATGCTGTTTCCGCATACATGGCCAGATCTATCATAGAACTGGAACACTACATCCCTCAGATGACCAGCAACGCGCATTTGCCCAACTTTACATTCTCGATACCACTACCGCAAACGAACAACGCTTACGATGTAAAGAAAATCAAAAATGTCATCCTACATTGATGAACATTATTGCCCTTCAAATCCAAACTATTAATCCTTTTGTGGAAGCTTATCAAATGTTACGTGATGTGGAAGAACAAGAAAAAATTAAATCTCTACAAAACGGAACTGTCATGCCAAACATCACTATGGCTATTAAACAAGATCGTACTCAAGACCCTCGACGCTACAATAATCCCACTGTCAGTGAAGTAGCAGTCGTGTTTCAAAATGACAATGGTGAGCCACCTTTCAATAGAGACATATTAATTCATTTAAAACCTGATCCCCATAACCCTTTAGCTCCAAAAACACAACAAATTAGTATTCTCCATAGCAATTTGGATGCCCTCCTCTATCCAATATTTTTCCCTTATGGAGACCAAGGATGGCATGATGGACTCAAACAACAAGGCAAAAGTTCGAGGAGGATCACTCAACTCCAATACTATTGCTATATGTTATCTGTCAGAAATTACTTTAATCCACTCCTCAATGGTGGTAAGCTAACACAGCAATATTTAGTAGATGCTTATGTCAAAATCGAAGCTAATCGCCTACATTACATCCGCAAACACCAAAAAGATTTAAAAGTGGAGGATTACTGCCTCCTTCAAGAACATCTACTCAAAAAATCGGTTCAAAAGGGCATCCCTATTGGGAAAACCGTCATTTTACCATCTTCTTTTGAAGGCAGTCCAAGAAACATGCAGCAGCGCTACCAGGATGCTATGGCTATTGTTACAAAGTATGGTCGACCAGATCTATTTATCACCATGACATGTAATCCTAAGTGGAATGAGATTACTACACATTTAGAACCGTGGCAGCGTGTTGAACACAGACCAGACTTGGTTGCACGTGTCTTTAAAATTAAACTGGAATCCCTCTTAAAAGACATTAGCAGTGGATTATTTGGAAACGTCACTGCAATGGTCCATGTCATTGAATTTCAGAAGCGTGGTCTCCCACACGCTCATATTTTAATTATTCTTGACAGCCTGTCTAAATTACGGACTGAGGCGGACATAGACAATATAGTCTGGGCTGAAATACCTGATGAAACAATCTACCCTCAGCTCCATAACATTGTTCTTCAACACATGATTCATGGTCCCTGTGGAGAACACGATCCTAATTCTCCCTGTATGGATCTTGGGAAGTGTAGCAAAGGTTTCCCAAAACAAAACCAACCATATACCATCAAAGAAAAGGATGGCTATCCCACTTACCGCAGACCCATTGGCAAAACATATGAACACCATTCTAAGACGATTGACAATTCATGGGTAGTTCCATATAACCCATTTTTACTCACCAAATACAAGTGCCATATTAATGTAGAAATATGTGCTTCCATTCAAAGTGTAAAATATTTATTTAAATACGTTTACAAAGGACATGACAAAGCCAACCTTGAAATTTCCCAAAATAACATCCAACATGATGAAACACACCAATTTACGGATACCAGATATGTTAGTGCACCTGAGGCTGCATGGCGGATATTTGCTTTTCCTATGCATAAACAATCTCATGCCATCATTCGCCTAGCCGTACATCTGCCTAATTCTCAACCACTCTATTTTCATGAGAATGACTCTGCAGACAACATCCATCAAAAGCTCAATTCCAATTCTACACTTATGGCGTATTTCAACCTTAATAAGATCGACCACAATGCACATAACTATTTCTACCGCGAAATTCCAGAACACTACGTTTGGAAACAAGGCACATGGGAACAAAGAAAACGAGGGGGTCTCACAGTTATTGGAAAAATGTACACTGTTAGTGTGAAAGACCAAGAACGCTATTATTTACGTTTGTTGTTACTGCATGTAAAAGCTGCTACCAGTTTGGACAGCATTAAAACCGTCAATGGAGTTATGCATGAAACCTTTAAGGATGCTGCGTTAGCACTTGGATTATTATTCGATGATAGCATCTGGAGACATACTTTAACAGATGCTTGCATTCTTAACATGCCTTCCCAACTTAGAGACATGTTTGCTTATATCTGTATTTTTGGCCCCCCCAGTAATGCACTTGAATTGTGGAATGAATTTAAGGACCATTTTTTACAAGACTATTCTCATACATACCACAGCAACACTGAAGAGTGTATCGATTGTGAAGGATATGCTATGAAAGATGTCCAAGATGTCCTCATAGTCCATGGAAAAACTTTTGCTGATTATAATTTACCACGCCCAGCAAAAAATATTAAACAACTCCTTAAACAATATGATAAGGATTATGAATTAAAAAAAGCTGCAGAGATGAAAGAAACTCTTAATCAGGAGCAACTTTTTGCCTATGATGTCATTACTGAAGCTTTACAAAATAGCAGTTTAATACCAAAGTGCTTTTTTCTCGATGGACCTGGTGGCAGTGGAAAGACCTACCTATACCATCTACTTACACATCATTTAAGAGGACAAGGAGAAATTGTGTCACCTGCAGCAACTACAGGAATAGCATCTAACTTGATACAAGGAGGCCGAACAATCCACTCTCTATATGGCATACCTATTCCGATCAACGAAACATCTCTTTCCAGGATTAAAAACGATACAAATGCAGGAAAACATTTACAGAGTACAAAACTTTTTATTATTGATGAGTGCACTATGGTCCAAAAACATGCATTGAATGTGATAGATAGACTTCTACGTGACATCATGACAACAAATGTTGCTGAAAAAAATAAAAAACCATTTGGAGGTAAAGTTATTGTTCTTGGAGGAGACTTCAGACAATGTCTTCCCGTCATCGCTCATGGAACAAGAACAGACATTGTAGATTCCTGCATTAAATATTCAGAACATTGGCAACATTTTACCAGACTACCGCTAATCAACAACATGCGCTCCACTGATCCTGAATACAGCACTTGGTTGCTTAAACTTGGAAATGGTGAGCTGTCTAATGAACATAACCTTGGAGAGGATGTCATTGAAATTCCTCCAGACATGCTTTGCACTGGCTCTATAGTAACCGAGATCTTTGGAGACCATATTTGCATTGATGTTAATGACCAACAAAGCCTCGACACTGCTGCATCACATGCTATACTATGTCCGAAAAATGATGACGTCGATTTTCTGAACTGTAAAGTAATGGATCGCATTAGTGGTGATTATACTCTATATACAAGTGATGATTCTGTCGATGCTGATGAGGCAGAGGAATGTGAAAACTACCCAGTTGAATTTTTAAACTCTCTGACACCATCAGGAATGCCATCACATCTCTTAAAACTTAAAATTGGCACCATTGTGATGCTATTAAGAAACCTAAACACCAAGAAAGGTCTCTGCAATGGCACTCGCCTCATTGTCATTGCCTTACTCCGCAACATCATACAGGCTAAAGTGATTACTGGCTCAGCTGAAGGAGACATTGTGTTTATTCCACGCATCGATTTGTGTCCTTCAGAAACTGGGTTACCTTTTAAATTAAAACGTCGACAGTTTCCTCTAAAACCTGCTTTTGCTATGACCATTAACAAATCCCAAGGACAGACCCTCAATCGAGTTGGAATTTTTTTGCCCGAACCTGTATTTGCCCATGGACAATTGTATGTTGCATTCTCCCGAGTAAAGCAACGCAGCAACATTAGGGTCAAAGTGGTGGATACACCACTTCAAGGACAATTGCTACCTAATAGCCCAAAAATCTTCACTAGAAATGTCGTTTACAAAAATGTCTTACTTTAAACTATTTAAGTTGGTCCTAGAATTGATAGATATATAGATATATAAATAATAGTTACATTCTAAATAGATATAGATAATAGACTTCTAAGACTTCTATACATAGCTTGATATATGTTATATATAAATATTTTAAGCAGATAGATATATCTTACACTAATTATCTCTTTCACATATATGTCATAGACATATTTAAATCCATAAAAATATACATAGGTATAGGTATATATAGATTAAAAAAAAAAAGGCAAAAACAAAAAAAATTTAGGCAAACATACGTAGATTTCAACTACATAGCGAACACATACCTACATAACTTAGGTAATAATAATTAATTTTTTATTTATTAATAGAGTACTATTATTTCAATAGCACTTTACATACATCAGTAATACTGTCCTTCTTGAGGCTCACTATGTAAATATCTTATCCACATAAAAACATAGGTGTGATACATCTATCTACTATAATAAATGCGCTAAGCAGCTTCCGGGTTGTAACAACTTCAGTCCAGTTGTAACTGGTGATGTCACAGCACACCTCTTGCCATGTTAACCCTCAACACACCACTCCTCCTCAACACACACTCCTGTCACCTTTCACTATCTCCACTAACGTCCAGTCGCAGGATTTTAGAATACTCAAGATGGCGTGGCCACAAGAACATGTCGCCGGCGTGGACAACGGCGGGATTTAGGATGGCGCCGGTGGAAGAAGATGTCTGGGATCGTGGAGCAGCGACAATGACGGTGTGAGTATGAGAGACGGAGTGAGAGAAAGGGTCGTATGTGGAGTGAAAGAGTGAGTGGACGTGAGTGGAGATGGTGAAAGGTGAGAGGAGTGTGTGTTGAGGCGGTGTGGTGTGTTCAGGAGGAGTGTGTGTTGAGGGTTCACATGGCAAGAGATGTGTCACTATCCTCCCGATGCGATAGCATCGGGCCTTAATCTATAATAATAAATGCCCTAAGCAGCTTCCGGTTGTAACAACTTCCGTCCAGTTGTAACCGGTGACGTCACCACACACACGCACATGTTAACCCTCAACACACCACACCGCCTCAACACACACTCCTCTCACCTTTCACCTCCACTCACGTCCACTCACTCTTTCACTCCACATACGTTCCTTTCTCTCACTCCGTTTCTCATACTCACACCGTCATCGTCGCTGCCCCGACATCTTCCTCCGCCGCCGCGATCCTGGATCCAGACGTTCTCCAGGCCGCCAACATGTTCTTGCGGCGACGCCATCTTGGATTTCGTGAAATCCCGCGAGATTCAAGATGGCGTCGCCGCAAGAACATGTTGCTGGCATGGACGACTCGGGATCCAAGAAGATGGCCTCGGCGAAATCTCGCGAGATTACGCCGACGCCATTTTGGATCCCGATGTCGTCCACGCCGGCGACATGTTCTTGCGGCGACGCCATTTTGGATTGGCGAAATCCCGCGATAGTCAAGATGGCGTCGCCGCAAGAACATGTTGCCGGCGAGGACGACGTCGGGATCCAAAATGGCGTCGGCGAAAACTCGCGAGATTTCGCCGACGCCATTTTGGATCCCGACGTCGTCCACGCCGGCGACATGTTCTTCCGGCGACGCTATCTTGACTATCGCGGGATTTCACGATACTCAAGATGGCGTCGCCGCAAGAACATGTCGCCGGCGTGGACAACGTCTGGATCTAGGATGGCGCCGGCGGAAGAAGATGTCGGGGATCGTGGAGCAGCGGCGATGACGGCGTGAGTATGAGAGACGGAGTGAGAGAAGGGGTCGTATGTGGAGTGAAAGAGTGAGTGGAGATGGTGAAAGGTGAGAGGAGTGTGTGTTGAGGAGTGTGTGTGTTGAGGGTTAACATGGCAAGAGGTGTGATGCTATCGCATCCTCCCGATGCGATAGCATCAGGCCATAATCTAGTTCTTTATATATACCCTGTTTACAGCTGAATTCTTCAGATTTTGTTGCTTTTTCCTTTGTGAACATGGATCTGCGCTGGAAGAGTTTTCGCTTCAACTTGGATCTGGACATCGCGCTGGCTCAGGCTTTTGCATGTGCTTGCCAGCAACAAAGGGAGAGAGAGAGACAGCGAAGACGGCAGCATACCACACCCTTTACAGTGAGCTCCAGGGAAACCCGACAAAATTTAGTGACTATACCCGGATGTCCCAAGAAAGAATGGATTTACTTGCTTGTGTTCAATAAGCCATCCGGAGACAGGACACAGCTCCGTCGTGCGATTTCTCCTGAGGATAGCTCCTGATCACATTATGGTACGTACAGTTGTGGCCAAAAGTATTGACACCCCTGCAATTTTGCCAGATAATATTCAGTTTCTTCCTGAAAATTATTGCAAACACAAATTCTTTGTTATTATTATCTTCATTTAATTTGTCTCAAATGAAAAAACACAAAAAGAATTGTCCTAAGGCCAAATTGGATATAATTCCACACCAAACATAAAAAAGAGGGTGGACAAAAATATTGGCACTGTTCGAAAAATCATGTGATGCTTCTCTAAATTGTGTAATTAACAGCACCTGTAACTTACCTGTGGCACCTAACAGGTGTTGGCAATAACTAAATCACACTTGCAGCCAGTTGACATGGATTAAAGTTGACTCAACCTCTGTCCTGTGTCCTCGTGTGTACCACATTGAGCATGGAGGAAAAAAAGACCAAAGAACTGTCTGAGGACTTGAGAAACCAAATTGTGAGGAAGCATGAGCAATCTCAAGGCTACAAGTCCATCTCCAAAGACCTGAATGTTCCTGTGTCTACCGTGCGCAGTGTCATCAAGAAGTTTAAAGCCCATGGCACTGTGGCTAACCTCCCTAGATGCGGACAGAAAAGAAAAATTGACAAGAGATTTCAACGCAAGATTGTGCGGATGTTGGATAAAGAACCTTGACTTAAATCCAAACAAGTTCAAGCTGCCCTGCAGTCCGAGGGTACAACAGTGTCAACCCGCACTATCCGTCGGCGTCTGAATGAAAAGGGACTGTATGGTAGGAGACCCAGGAAGACCCCACTTCTTACACCGAGACATAAACAAGCCAGGCTGGAGTTTGCCAAAACTTACCTGAAAAAGCCTAAAACGTTTTGGAAGAATGTTCTCTGGTCAGATGAGACAAAAGTAGAGCTTTTTGGGCAAAGGCATCAACATAGAGTTTACAGGAGAAAAAAAGAGGCATTCAAAGAAAAAAACACGGTCCCTACAGTCAAACATGGCGGAGGTTCCCTGATGTTTTGGGGTTGCTTTGCTGCCTCTGGCACTGGACTGCTTGACCGTGTGCATGGCATTATGAAGTCTGAAGACTACCAACAAATTTTGCAGCATAATGTAGGGCCCAGTGTGAGAAAGCTGGGTCTCCCTCAGAGGTCATGGGTCTTCCAGCAGGACAATGACCCAAAACACACTTCAAAAAGCACTTGAAAATGGTTTGAGAGAAAGCACTGGAGACTTCTAAGGTGGCCAGCAATGAGTCCAGACCTGAATCCCATAGAGCACCTGTGGAGAGATCTAAAAATGGCAGTTTGGAGAAGGCACCCTTCAAATATCAGGAACCTGGAGCAGTTTGCCAAAGAAGAATGGTCTAAAATTCCAGCAGAGCATTGTAAGAAACTCATTGATGGTTACCGGAAGCGGTTGGTCGCAGTTATTTTGGCTAAAGGTTGTGCAACCAAGTATTAGGCTGAAGGTGCCAATACTTTTGTCTGGCCCATTTTTGGAGTTTTGTGTGAAATGATCAATGTTTTGCTTTTTGCTTCATTCTCTTTTGTGTTTTTTCATTTAAGACAAATTAAATGAAGATAATAATACCAAAGAATTTGTGATTGCAATCATTTTCAGGAAGAAACCGAGTATTATCTGACAAAATTGCAGGGGTGTCAATACTTTTGGCCACAACTGTAATATTTACAAACCAATGCCTACATAATTGTTTTTGTTCTGCCATGTACTATTCCAAAGCCTGCAGAATTATTGTTCTGCCATGTAGTAAACAAAAGCCTGCAGAATTATTGTTGTGCCTGGTACTAATATTTTTTTATTTTATTGCTTTAAAAAACCCTAGACATAAATATTAATTTTTGTTCTTTCTCTGTTTGGCAGATTCCTGGCTACTGGAGAGACCCTATCTTCACTCCACTTCCAGTACCGGCTTGGAATATCCACCTTGTTGGGAATAGTTGCGGGCACCTGCCGGGCTTTGTGGGACGTTCTCTGTCTATAATTTATGCCCCTGCCCACCGCGGAAAAGTGGATAGATATTGCTGAAAAATTCTGGACAGTCTGCAATTTCCCCAACTGTTGGGAGTGGTGGATGGGAAACACATCCGGATATTAAAACCCAAAAGAAGTGGATCGGAGTACTATAACTACAAAAAGTACTTTTCTACAGTACTCATGGGCATTGCGGATGCAGACTGTCTGTTTGTTGCAGTGGACTTTGGGGCATTTGGCCGTGGGAATGACTCCGAGGCTTTTAAGAACTCGGACATGGGCCGGAGGTTGTATGGCAACCATTTCAATTTCCTCATGCCACGGCCTCTTCCTCACACCGAAGGTCCGCCACAGCCATTTGTAATGATTGGGGATGAGGCCTTTCAAATGTGCCAAAACCTGCCGAAACCCTTCTCCAGCCGGGACTTGGACCACACAAAAAAATATTTAATTACAGACTGACCAGGGCCCAAAGAACTGTAGAGTGTACTTTTGGTATTCTTGTCTCCAGATGGCGCATTCTCGGCACAGCCATTAATCTTACACTGGAAACAGTGGATGAGGTGGTGAAAGCCTGTGTGGTTCTTCACAATTTTGTGATGGCTAAAGAGCACCATAACTTTGAACTCAATGAACCAGCTGCAAACCCATTGCCTGAATTCAATCAGCAACCTCTCAGGTTATCAGTTGAAGTTGGCCACATGAGGGACCAATTTGCGGCCTACTTTATCTCTGATGTAGGACGTGTGGAATGGCAAGATCAAATGGTGTAAAATTGTTTTCTTGTGTGTATGTTAATAAAAAACCTGTTTTGATACCTGTACCGAGTACACTCTGTTTTTATACACTCCAATACAATAATCAGCTGCCCAGGTGTCCCAGTGAATTCAGGATGCGGTGTTTTGTGCATCATGAATTTACTAGTATTCCTGACCAGGTGACTATACATACACACAAGTTGTATGACCTTTATCATCTCTTCAGTTTGTGTTCAATTTGCAGCGACGGTGGAGATAATACAACTAATATTTGTATCATCTGGCCTGATGTTACAAATAGTGATTTTGGGATACACTAGCATCCTTCACTCTTTATGACACCTGACCATGTGAGTATAAATATTATTTGTAGGATCACCACTGTGGCTTGAGTATGAAGGCAGACTGGAGAGATGATAAAGTTTATGCAACTTCTACAATCCCCAGGCCTGGTGTCATGCTGAAGTGAGGACGCCCAAAATAACGCATCTTGACTTCAGAATGTTATCACACCTGGGCAGGTGAATACACATATGAGTTAAATTCCAGCATCTCTCCAGTCTGCGTGCAATAGATTATGCAGACTGAAGCGACGCTGCCGGTTAACTCATATGTGTATTCACCTGCCAGGTGTGATAAATAGTTATGATACGAGGCCAGGGTATTGTAGATATGACGTGTATTTTCTCCATCACCTCTTCAGTTTATTCACCACACACTGAATAGAGGATGTGGTTAATTACAAGGTATATCTAGAATCCCCTGGCCTTGTGTCACAAAGAGTGAAATGATGATGGTAAAAACACACCATCCTCAAATCACTCTTTATGATACCTGGCAAGGTAACAATAGATATGCCTTGCACACAACACCATCCTCTATTCAGTCTGTGCAATATTAACATACTGTAGAGACTGGTGGTGAAAATACAAGTCATATATTTGTGTTTTTGACTACACATATCTCCAAGACTGACACAAGAAACATGTGTCAGTAATGGAGCTATGTGGTGGCAAAAACACAAAGTGTACGGCACAGTGTGTGTATATCGCAGTGTGTGTAGGCGGCGAAAGACACATTAATCAAACAGTAATGGGGAAACCAGATTTTGACATATATTAAAAAAACAAAAACAAAAAAAACAGGTTTTATTGGGAACGACGTTTGGGTGAAGATGGTGGCAAGTTGGGGGTGTAGAGAGAAGAGGAATGGCTTAAAGGGGAGGAAGGGGTTCTAGGGGAAGGGGCAACAAAATTAGTGGGAGAAGGGAGCTCAGGGATGGAACTGGAGGGAGGAGGGACAGAAAAAGCTTTCAGCTTTTTGTGCTTCCTTTCTCCTGGTGTGTCCTGCCTGGACCTTTTAGGACTGTGTGACCACCTTGAAGTGCTTGAACGCCTGGAGCTGGTGGACCTGGCCTGGCTTTCCACAAAAATAGAATGGGGGTCACCCCTCTGCTGCTGCTGCTGCTTGGTGGTGGCAGTGGCAGTGCTGGCCCATGCCGGAGTAGCAGTGGCGGTGCTCCATGCAGGAGTAGCGGTGGTGGTGGTGGTGCTCCATGCAGGAGGAGCGTTGACGGTGGTGGTGCTCCATGCAGGAGGAACGGTGGCGGTGGTGATGCTCCCAGTAGGAGGAGTGGTGGTGGTGCTCCGAGCAGGAGGAGTGGTGGTGGCTGCGGTGCTTCAAGCAGGAGGAGTGGTGGCGGCGGTGCTCCAAGCAGGCGTGGTGGTGGTCCAGACAGGAGCAGCACTTGCCATGGTGGTGGCAATGGAGTGTCCTGCAGCACTCGGCCTTGGGGTGGTGTAGTGGTGTCCGGCTTGGCTTGGAATGCAGGTGGCCATGCAGTGGTATGCAGCATAAGTCGGTAGTGAGGTGAAGCGAGTCAGTGGTGGCGCAGTTGGAAATTACACCACTGACTGCTGCACGTACTGACTCTGCTGCATAGCCTGCAAGAAAGCAGTGTTGCAGGCCTGCATTACAGTCAGCTGGAGATCTGGACTAAGGTGTTCCGCCATGGCCCGTTCAATTTGGTGGAAAAAATGGTGCGCTGGTCTGTTGAGGTCGGCTTCCAGACGGTCAAGGCGACTGTCGACAGCCTGGAAGCGGTGTTCCATGAGGCTAAGGCTATGTGCCCACGTAGTGATTTTTAAGCGTTTTTGCCGTGATTTTCAGCTCGAAAACGCTGCGAAAACGATTAAAAATCGTGTACAGAACACCCCCCATGCATTCCTATGGCATTCCGCACATGCTGTGCTAATGCTGCGCTTTTTTCCACGGTGGAATCGCATCGCGGAAAAAATTGCAGCATGCTCATTCTTTTGTGTGGAATCGCAAAGAATTGCCGTGATTCCGCACCCATAGGAATGCATGAGAATCGCTTACTTCTCGCACGTGGCTATGCCCACCATGCGGGAAGTTAAGCGTCTCATGTGCGGTTGGTACCCACGGTGTGGAGGAGAGGAGACTGTCCTCCAGGCCCTGGGTACCATACCCCTGTAAAAAAAAGAATAAAAATTAAAAAATCGGGGTATATTTACCTTCCGGCGTCATGCGCTGCATTCCCTGGCCTCAGCGTTCCCAGTAATGCCTTGCGGCAAGGCCCTGTGATGACGTAGTCTCGCGAGATCGCTATAGCAACGCGAGACTACGTCATCACGGGTCTCGCAAGGCATCGCTGGGAACGCTGAGGCCCGGGATGGCAGTGCGGGACGCCGGAAGGTAAATATACCCCGATTTTTTTTAGCATTTTAACATTCTATCTTTTACTATTGATGCCGCATAGGCGGCCTCAATAGTAAAAACCTGGTCACACTTGTCAAACACTATGTTTGATGAGTGTGACCAACCTGTCAATCACTTTCCAAGCGATGCTTCAAATCGCTTGTAAAGTGCTTGAATATCGCACTCGAAAATCGCGGCAAAATCGCGATCATAATCGCGGTGAAATCGTGTGGAAAAAACGCGCGATTTCTGGGAAGGAGTCCGGTTTTCTGTGTGCGTTTTAACACGCAACGTGGGCACATAGCCTAAAACTGCTTTCCACTCAGTCTGACAGCGCCTTGAGGCCATTCTGAAAGACCGAGCTCAAGTGAAGGAACTCGGGCATGACATTCCTGTCCGAGTCCCTCTGCCACTTCCGGGAAGTGCCCGCAAAACCAATGGCAGAGACCTGGGACAGGGGAACACCTGATTGACCAACTTCCTGGTCTCCAGCTGTCTGAGGTGCTGACCTGAAAGATGCTTCTTGGCTGTCGGATGGCTGGGACGGGTCCGAGGTCGTTCAATGAAGGACTGCTCCAGGGACAGGTTGCAGGGTGCTGCTTCAGGTGCTGTGGAAAGAAAAGAAAAACATTACTATCATGCATTTACAAGCGCCAACTGCTGTTGAATGGAAAAGCACAGAGTAAAAAAACAATATAATACAACAAAATACGCTCTTGTGGCTAGGACCTGTCTTAGGAACGCCAACGCCCGATGGTATCGGTATTTTGTTCTGGTCCTTGCAGCAGCACCACTGCGACCCTGGCCCTCCTGACGAACATCCCTGTTGAAGAGGTCCTTTATCGAGCGCCAGTGAGTTCTGATTTTGTTCACTGTTGGAAAAAGAAATAAAAAAAATAGACAATGTACTGTTGGCCAGGATAACACAAATGTGTGTGGTGAAAGAAAATCACTAGCATCACACACACTTGTGTTATCACGGCCAAGGTGACTGACGCATCACACAGCAATACAATAGACAATGCACTGTTGGCCATAATAACACAAATGTGTGTGATGCTAGAAACTCCTGTTCCTAGCATCACACACTTGTGTTATCACGGCCAAGGTGACTGCGGCATCACACAGTAATACAATAGACAATGCACTGTTGGCCATGATAACACAATTGTGTGTGATGCTAGAAACTCCTTTTCCTAGCATCACACCCACTTGTGTTGTCATGGCCAAGGTGACTGCCGCATCACACAGCATTGAAATACTTCCGAAAATCCTTGGGGACCCGGGGAGAGGCGCTTCCCAATCATCTATCAGCGCTGCGGCCACCTCATTCCACTGCCGCCGGGTCACCACATGGTCCGCGTGCTGCAGATCACGGCTGACCCACAACGGCACTCGCTCCTGGACTAAATTGACTAGAGCGTTGTTGTCCAGGGCCATTTCTTCGTCCCCGTTGTGGAACCTAGAAAAAAAAGAAAAACATTATAATCTTGGAAATATTTGGAAATGAAAAAGATAGAAAAAGATACAGAAAAGAAGCAAGATTGAAGATGAAAAACAGGACAGAAAGAAAGGCAGGGGAAAAACAAAAAAAGGACATTCACAGTCAGTATATACTTACAGGCCGTCTCCCCGCCCGCACTTGGCTTGGCTGCTCCTGCTGTTCGTCCTCCAAAACAGTGGCCAATGAGGTCTGAAAAAGAGCAAAAATTAATTTGGTACATTTGTAGATGCAGCAAGGAATACTTACCCAAAATGTAGGGCAGGAAGATACTCACTTCACACTTCTCTCCAGAAGACATGCTGCAATAAAAAAAAAAAAATATACATTAGTACTCGTACATCATAAATTTAAAAAAAGGACAGGCAGATATTAGGTTTAGAATACTCACATTCTTGAAGTTGCTGCTTCTCTCAAAATGTCTGGATGCTCTTGTGTCTCTTCCAGGCTGTCTGTAGAGTAGTGGTCTGCCAGTGCAAACACCTTCTTTTATCTACACTACTCCCCAAACAATGTTTCTTTGTGTAGGAGGTGGTTTAAACCAGTGTCTAGACATGTTTACTCAAAAATCGCATGTGATCAAAAGCGCAGGCGTGCGCATGTCCATGCGCACACATGTGACCCCATAGACTGTAATGTGTTATTTTGGCGCATTCCGTGCGCACGCGATCGCATGCATTTTTTTAACGAGGTTGGGCGGAACAAAAAATGCAACATGTTGCGTCTAGCGCGTCTAGGCGCACACCTGGAAAAAGCTTATGTGTACGAAATCGCAGATGAACGCGTGCAAGCGCTAGACCATGCGCCCACCATGTTAAACATAGGGGCGCATGGCGCATTAGACCGATAGCGCACGATGCGCTGCGCGAAAAAACGCTAATGTGAAACCAGCCTAAAACTGGTGGGAGTAATTATTTAATGCTTGGGGTAATAAACAGTATTTGTGACAGAAACCTATTAATGATTAAGCACCTTGCTCCCATACTAGACACACTTTGCACCATCATGTATGGTGCATGCGGGTTGGGAAAAGTTTTTCCTTTTTAATGGGTAGGGGATCTTTTTTCTATTTTTTCTATTTATTTTTAAATCTCAGCATTTACTTTTTATTATGTTTGCTATGAGGACAACAATTTGCAGGGAACACATACACACGTGGTCAAAATTGTTGGTACCCCTGGTTTAATGACAGAAAAACCCACAATGGTCACAGAAATAACTTGAATCTGACAAAAGTAATAATAAATCAAAAATTTATGAAAATGAACAAATGAAATTCAGTCATTGCTTTTTCACCATGCTTCCACAGAATTAAAGAAAAAAATAAAACTCATGAAATATGCCTGGACAGAAATGATGATACCCTTAACTTAATATTTTGTTGCACAACCTTTTGAGGCAATCACTGCAATCAAACGATTCCTGTAACTGTCAATGAGACTTCTGCACCTCTCGACAGGTATTTTGGTCCACTCCTCAAGAGCAAACTGCTTTGGTTGTCTGGTGTTTGAAGGTTGCCTTTTCCAGATGGCACGTTTCAGCTCTTCCCAGAGATGCTCAATAGGATTTAGGCCATGGCTCATAGAAGGCCACTTCAAAATAGTTCAAAGCTTTCCTTTTAGCCATTCTTGGGTGTGTTTAGCTGTGTGTTTTGAGTCAATATCCTGTTGCAAGACCAATGATCTGTGACTGAGACCAAGCTTTCTGACACTGGGCAGCATATTTCTCTCTAGAATCCCTTGATAGTCTTGAGATTTCATTGTACCCTACACAGATTCTAGACACCCTGTGCCAGATGCAGCAAAGCAGCCCCAGAACATAACAGAGCCTCCTTCATGTTTCACAATAGGGACAGTGTTCTTTTCTTGATATGCTTCATTTTTCTGTCTGTGAACATAGAGCTGATGTGCCTTGCCAAAAAGTTCAATTTTTGTTTCAACTGTCAATAGGACAGTCTCCCAGAACTTTTGTGGCTTGTCAACATGTAGTTTGGCAAATTCCAGTCTGGCTTTCTTTATGATTTTTTTTTCAACAATAGTGTCATCCTTGGTCATCTACCATGAAGTCCAATATCCATGGATATATCCATAGATATAGCTATAGATATATCCATAGATATATCTATGGATATACAGTGTTGGCCAAAAGTATTGACACCCCTGCAATTCTGTCAGATAATACTCAGTTTCTTCCTGAAAATGATTGCAAACACAAATTCTTTGGTATTATTATCTTCATTTAATTTGTCTTAAATGAAAAAACACAAAAGAGAATGAAGCAAAAAGCAAAACATTGATCATTTCACACAAAACTCCAAAAATGGGCCAGACAAAAGTATTGGCACCCTCAGCCTAATACTTGGTTGCACAACCTTTAGCCAAAATAACTGCGACCAACCGCTTCCGGTAACCATCAATGAGTTTCTTACAATGTTCTGCTGGAATTTTAGACCATTCTTCTTTGGCAAACTGCTCCAGGTCCCTGATATTTGAAGGGTGCCTTCTCCAAACTGCCATTTTTAGATCTCTCCACAGGTGCTCTATGGCAGGGATCCCCAACCGCCGGTCCGCGGCCCAGCACCGGGCCGTTGCAGTGCTCTTGCCGGTCCGCGGACACAAGGGGAGCCGGGGGGCGGTGCAGCAGCTGATACTCACCCTGCATCCTGCGGCGGCTTCATCCAGCGCTGAGCGGTCACGTGCTACCGCTCATATAAGGTCATGAATATGGACGCCACTCATCTCCCATAGGCGTGGCGTCCATATTCATGGACCTTAATGAGTGGTAGCACGTGACCGCTCCGCACAGGAAGAAGCTGAAGCGCCGCGAGATACAGGGACGTGCAGCGACGGGAGGGAAGTTCAGCGACGTGAGGGTAAGTATGATGGGGAGGATGGGGGAGCCGAGCGGAGCCATAAATATAAGGGAGAGAGAGTGGGAGCGGAGCCATATACACAGGGGAGGGAGAATGGGAGCGGAGCCATATATACAAGGGAGGGAGAGTGGGAGCGGAGCCATATATACAAGGGAGGGAGAGTGGGAGCGGAGCCATATATACTAGGGAGGGAGAGAGGGAGCGGAGCCATATATACAGGTGAGGGAGAATGGGAGCGGAGCCATATATACTAGGGAGGGAGAATGGGAGCGGAGCCATATATACAGGGGAGGGAGAATGGGAGCGGAGCCATATATACAAGGGAGGGAGAGTGGGAGCGGAGCCATATATACAAGGGAGGGAGAGTGGGAGCGGAGCCATATATACTAGGGAGGGAGAGTGGGAGCGGAGCCATATATACTAGGGAGGGAGAGTGGGAGCAGAGCCATATATACAGGGGAGGGAGAATGGGAGCGGAGCCATATATACTAGGGAGGGAGAGTGGGAGCGGAGCCATATATACTAGGGAGGGAGAATGGGAGCGGAGCCATATATACAGGGGAGGGAGAATGGGAGCGGAGCCATATATACTAGGGAGGGAGAGTGGGAGCGGAGCCATATATACAGGGGAGGGAGAATGGGAGCGGAGCCATATATACTAGGGAGGGAGAATGGGAGCGGAGCCATATACACAGGGGAGGGAGAATGGGAGCGGAGCCATATATACAAGGGAGGGAGAGTGTAGCCATGTATACAGGATGGGAGAGTGGAAGCAGAGCCAGGTATACAAGGGAGGGAGAGTGGAGCCATGTATACAAGGGTGGGAGCAGAGTCATGCATGCAAGGGTGTGAGCGAAGCCATGTATACAAGGGTGGGAGAGTGGGAGCTGAGCCATATATACTAGGGAGGGAGAATGGGAGCGGAGCCATATATACTAGGGAGGGAGAGTGGGAGCGGAGCCATATATACAGGGGAGGGAGAATGGGAGCGGAGCCATATACACAGGGGAGGGAGAATGGGAGCGGAGCCATATATACAAGGGAGGGAGAGTGGGAGCGGAGCCATACATACAAGGGAGGGAGAATGGGAGCGGAGCCATATATACAAGGGAGGGAGAGTGGGAGCGGAGCCATATATACAAGGGAGAGAGAGTGGAGCCATGTATACAGGATGGGAGAGTGGAAGCAGAGCCAGGTATACAAGGGAGGGAGAGTGGAGTCATGTATACAAGGGTGGGAGCAGAGTCATGCATGCAAGGGTGTGAGCGAAGCCATGTATACAAGGGTGGGAGCAGAGCCATGCTGTCTCCCATCACCCCTAGATGGGACCGTCTTGTTGGAGGAAAACAAGCCCAGTGCTCCCACTGATACATGGAAACAAGCCCAGTGCTCCCACTTCAAAACCTATGGTGAGTTGAGTCTCATTCACATTATAAATGTTATATTATGATAAGTATGCACTGACTACTAAACCTGTCCATAGCCCCGCCCCTTATGACCAAAGCCCCACCCCTGACACGCCTCCATTCTCGCCCTGCCGGGCCATGGAAGAATGGTCTTGCTTGAAGCCGGTCCCTGGTACAAAAAAGGTTGGGGACCCCTGCTCTATGGTATTCAGGTCTGGACTCATTGCTGGCCACCTTAGAAGTCTCCAGTGCTTTCTCTCAAACCATTTTCTAGTGCTTTTTGAAGTGTGTTTTTGGTCATTGTCCTGCTGGAAGACCCATGACCTCTGAGTGAGACCCAGCTTTCTCACACTGGGCCCTACATTATGCTGCAAAATTTGTTGGTAGTCTTCAGACTTCATAATGCCATGCACACGGTCAAGCAGTCCAGTGCCAGAGGCAGCAAAGCAACCCCAAAACATCAGGGAACCTCCGCCATGTTTCACTGTAGGGACCGTGTTCTTTTCTTTGAATGCTTCTTTTTTTCTCCTGTAAACTGTATGTTGATGCCTTTGCCCAAAAAGCTCTACTTTTGTCTCATCTGACCAGAGAACATTCTTCCAAAATGTTTTAGGCTTTTTCAGGTAAGTTTTGGCAAACTCCAGCCTGGCTTTTTTATGTCTCGGGGTAAGAAGTGGGGTCTTCCTGGGTCTCCTACCATACAGCCCCTTTTCATTCAGACGCCGACGGATAGTACGGGTTGACACTGTTGTACCCTCGGACTGCAGGGCAGCTTGAACTTGTTTGGATGTTAGTCGAGGTTCTTTATCCAACATCCGCACAATCTTGCGCTGAAATCTCTTGTCAATTTTTCTTTTCCGTCCACATCTAGGGAGGTTAGCCTCAGTGCCATGGGCTTTAAACTTCTTGATGACACTGCGCACGGTAGACACAGGAACATTCAGGTCTTTGGAGATGGACTTGTAGCCTTGAGATTGCTCATGCTTCCTCACAATTTGGTTTCTCAAGTCCTCAGACAGTTCTTTGGTCTTCTTTCTTTTCTCCATGCTCAATGTGGTACACACAAGGACACAGGACAGAGGTTGAGTCAACTTTAATCCATGTCAGCTGGCTGCAAGTGTGATTTAGTTATTGCCAACACCTGTTAGGTGCCACAGGTAAGTTACAGGTGCTGTTAATTACACAAATTAGAGAAGCATCAAATGATTTTTCGAACAGTGCCAATACTTTTGTCCACCCTCTTTTTTATGTTTGGTGTGGAATTATATCCAATTTGGCTTTAGGACAATTCTTTTTGTGTTTTTTCATTTAAGACAAATTAAATGAAGATAATATTAACAAAGAATTTGTGTTTGCAATCATTTTCAGGAAGAAACTGAGTATTATCTGACAGAATTGCAGGGGTGTCAATACTTTTGGCCAACACTGTATCTATAGAGAAATATATCTATGGATATATCAATAGATATATCTATAGATATGTAGCCATATATATATATATATAAAAATGGCGTGGGCTCCCGCGCAAATTTCTGCGCCAGAGGGGGAAAGCCGATGGCTGGGGGCCAATATTTGTAGCCTGGGAAGGGGGTAATACCCATGGCCCCTTCCCAGGCTATGAATATCAACCTGCAGCTGCCTGCATAGCCTTTACTGGCTGTAAAAATAGGGGGACCCCCAAAAAAATGACGTGGGGTCCCCCTATATTTTATAGCCAGAAAGGCTAAGCAGACAGCTGCAGGCTGATATTCATAGCCTAGGAAGGGGCCATGAATATTGCCCCCCCGGCTACAAATACCAGCCCGCAGCCACCCCAGAAATGGCGCATCTATGAGATGCACCAATTCTGGCACTTAGCCCCTCTCTTCCCACTCCTATGTAGAGGTGGTATATGGGGTAATAAGGGGTTAATGTCACCTTGCTATTGTAAGGTGACATTAAGCCCAGTTAATAATGGAGAGGCATCAATAAGACACCTATCCATTATTAATCTTATTTTAATAAAGGGTTAAAAAAAGACACAGCCAGAAAAAAAGCTTAATTAAATAAAACACGACCAGGTTTTATTGTACGCCCAGATCCTAGCGAAGCCATCGATCACCTACAAAAAATTTAAAAAAACATACCAACCTATACTTACCTTTCCGACGCAGTCCCTCTTTAAAAATGAGTGTCCCACCGCGATCTCCCCTATAGAGTATAAATACAAAAATCCAAGCTCACCACTAATCAAGGATAAACCACTGGGTGCAGTATCAGTGGCAATGTGCATGTAAAGACAAAAGGAAAAAAAGGGGCCACTGGAAGATACGCACACCAACAACATTATATATAAAAGTAACAACAACTTTATTGACAAAATGTTAAAACAGTAAAAACACATACATAATCCCCCTCCAAATGCATGAATCAACATCAAATAGTCATAAGACCTGTATGAGACAAAATATAATAATATGTGTCATAAATATACTAATGCAACATTACTGACATGACCTATCACATGAATATATATAAATACATCAATAGAACAGACACATAGCCACATTTATACTATGAAATATGAATGCTAGAATCAACAGCATTCACACCAAAAGATAATAAATATGTGCAGAGCTGTAGAATTAGGCTAGTTTCACATTAGCGTTTACGGCCTCAGCGTCAGGCTGCGCACGGCCGCCGCAAAGCCCCATGTGTATCGCTGTTATACAAACAGCTTCATCAGGTGCCACTGGTTCTTTTCTCTCCCCCTCCTTCTTCACCTGTTTGATCTTCCCCAGGTGCCTCTCCACATGGATTTAGGATGGCTGCATATCACCATTCTTTCTGGCATTTTCAGGATCACTTGGGTTAGATATTTTTCCAGTGCTTCCTTGTGCTGCTACCGTTTGTACTTCAGCCCAGAGTTTGATCCTGGGGTGATCACATTGACCTCATTGACTATAGCAGGAACATTGGGCCTGGTTGTCTGCATTAGCTGTTATACAGTGCTGTGCAAATTAATTGGGACAAAGCATTTTTTTTAAGTAAAATTGTAAGTTGGTTACCAGTCAATGATTCAAACCAGTGCAAGTAATTCTACAGCTCTGCACATATTTATTATCTTTTGGTGAGCATGCTGTTGATTCTAGCATTAATATTTCATCGTATAAATGTGGCTATGTGTCTGTTCTATTGATTTATTTATATAGATTAATGTGATAGGTCATGTCAGTACTGTTGCATTAGTATATTTGTGACACATATTATTATATTTGGATGTTCATTTGTGACTGCATTATTTACACTGTGGATTGTCTCATACAGGTCTCATGACTATTTGATGTTGATTCATGCATTCGGAGGGGGATTATGCATGTGTTTTTACTGTTTTAAAATTTTGTCAATAAAGTTGTTGTTACTTTTATATATAATGTTGTTGGTGTGCGTATCTTCCAGTGGCCCCTATTTTCCTTTTGTCTCCCCTATAGAGCAGTCACATCAGCAGATGTGACCACTCTACAGGGCCTCCAATCAGAGGCGTATCTAGGCTTTCTGGCACCCGGGGCAAGAATTTGGTTCGGCGCCCCCCCCAAGTACATATGCGACTTGCAAGTACCCACAAGCTGCTCTCCCAAATGCTCTCAATGTTCAGTAAAAAACTGAAAGCTGGATGAGAAGCTCGTTGTCACAAGACCATAACTGTGAAAATCGCATATGAGTGAAGTGTCCATGTGATGACTGAATTCTCACGACGAATGCACTGCACACTTTTAGGACTTTCCCTTGCCGATGTACAGTCAGCACAGCACAAGCATGTGATTTATATACTTCTGGCCACATTCCGACTAGAAGTGCCTGGCCTTGCTCAGTTCATTTTCACTGAGTGAGGCCACACATGTCTAGTCAGCATGTGACCGCATGTATATAAATTACCGGCACGAGAGAATCCTAACAGCGTTCACTGAGCACTGTGAGAATTCAGAAGTCTGCAGTCACATAGAATGAATACAGACTCATCACAAACCGGGACAACACCTTTAATGTTCCTAATATAAATAAAAACATGAGAATTAGTCAGTATCACAAATAACATTTACATCCAAGTACCTTATAGATGGTGTCGTCTCTGGAGTCGTTCTCCTTCTTTACTTCTTGTCCAGACCCCATGATGAGTTTTCTCATCCACAGCTGTCTCTGCAGACTTCCATCTTCTCCGGTCTTCTGCACCAATTCTCCACACGATGCCTTAAAGACAGAAATGTCATTATAATGCTCCTAAATAAAAATATCTGCAATATACTGTCACCTCACACTATTCCCCTCCCTCCTCAAACTGTCTCCTCTAACATCGCACTTGTTCACCATACTGTCTCCTCATATATTTACCCCCTCACTCTCTATACTGTCTGCTCACACATTCCCCTGACTCCCCATACTGTGTCTGCACACATCCCATCACCCTCACTCCCCATACTGTGTCCACATACATTTTTCCCATCGCTACTCATACGGTGTCCACATACATTTACCCGTTCGCACCCCTTACTGTCTGCACCCATCCCGCAAACTATTTCCTCATACATGCCTCGGCACACAAAATTTATGAAATATAATACTCAACTTTATAAGACTAAAGCAATTCTGATAAAGTTATTTCAATACATATATGCTGATACAAAGAAAGTACCTCAGATTACCACCACAGAGATAAACAATACTGTTTATCTCTGTGGTGGTAAGCTGAGGTACTTTCTTTGTATCAGCATATATGTATTGAAATAACTTTATCAGAATTGCTTTAGTCTTATAAAGTTGAGCATTATATTTAATAAATTTTGTGTGCCAAGGTTTTTCTACTGTACAATATATGTCTTTTAACTCTAAGCACCAAAATTGGCAGTGAGCACCCCGTTCTCTACAGTATTCCTCATACATGCCCTCATACATACTCTTCATTTTGTGTCCTCAAATCTCCCCACACATTAAATCCCATCCCATCCCCACTCCAAATCCCCCCATCCCCAATCCCCCACACACATTAACTACCTCCATCCCCACTCCAAATCCCCCACACACATTAAATCCCCCATCCCCACTCCAAATCCCCCCACATTAAGTATCCCCCATCCCCACTCAATAACCCCCATCCCTACACCCAAATCCCCCCACACATTATGTACCCCCCACTCATTATGTATCCCCCACTCATTATGTACCCCCAAATCCAAAACCCCCCACACATTAACCCCCATCCCCACTCATTAACCCCCACGCACATTAACCCCCATCCCCACGCATTAACCCCCTCACACATTAACCCCCCACACATTAACCCCCATCCCCACTCATTAACCTCCCACACATTAACCCCCATCTCCACTCATTAACCCCCACACATTAACCCCCATCTCCACTCATTAACCCCCACACATTAACCCCCATCCCCACTCATTAACCCCCATCTCCACTCATTAACCCCATCCCCACTCATTAACCCCCATCCCCACTCATTAACCCCCATCCCCACTCATTAACCCCCCACTCATTAACCCCCATCTCCACTCATTAACCCCCCACACATTAACCCTCATCCCCACTCATTAACCCCATCTCCACTCATTAACCCCCCACACATTTACCCTCATCCCCACTCATTAACCCCCCACACATTAACCCCCATCTCCACTCATTAACCCCTCCACTCATTAACCCCCGTCCCCACATTAACCCCCATCCCCACAATAACCCCCATCTCCACTCATTAACTTCCCCCCATCTCCCATCTTTGGTGGTTCTTCAGCTCCACAGTGGAGCACACTTACCACCTCCACCAGCGTTTGCTCTGGGCGCCGGGGAGTGACGTCAGCAGAGTGATCACATGACCTGATCACACTGCTGACGTCGCTCTGACCCGGCGGTCAGAGCTTCAATTGTACTGGCGTCTGTGTAGATGCCAGTACAATTGCTGCGTGGGAGCCGGCGCGGCCTCCTTCTCTGCCGTCAGAGAGAACAGCCGACTCAAAGGACGGGGAGCGGCAGAACACAGCCGCCGGGGGGGAGACACTGCGGACCGCTGCATTAGGCGGCCCGACTGTGCCCCCCTGCTGGCTGCGCCTGGGGCAACTGCCCCGGCTGCCCCCCCTGGATACGCCTCTGCCTCCAATGACACACTGACCAGAGATATCCCTCCGGCAGTGTATCATTGGAGTTCTCTTTATGACAGCACTGCTGCGTGAGAAAATTCCCATGCTGTAGTGCTGCCGTAAGTCACAGGTGAACTCCTGTGACCTCCTAGGAGAGTGATAGAGCGCGGAGGGTTATCTCCATCACTGTATCGCTGGAGCCCCTGGAGAGCGGTCGCATCAGCTGATGCGGCTGCTCTCCACGGGAGATCGCTGTGGGACCCTCATTATTAATGGATTACGGCAGAAAGGTGAGCATAGGTTGCTTTATTATTTTAATATTATTTGCAGGAGACAACGGCTTCGGGGAATTAGGTGTGTGCGGTGAGTATGTACTCTATGTTATGTGTTTGTTGTATGTTATGTGTATGTACTGTATGTTATATGTTTTATGTTCTGTATGTCTTTTTTTTTTACATTCACCACATTAGCCGGATGATGGGAATACTACTTTCCCATCATCCGCTAATGCTGTCACTGTAGCGGGCATAGCCAGATGGGACAAGTAGTCCCATTGGCGATGCCCACACAGCCCACACAGGCCCTGCACAGGCCACGCAGACCCTGCACAGCCCACACAGACCCCACACAGCCCGCACAGGCCCCGCACAGGCACCACACAGCCCAGCACAGGCCCCGCATACCCCCGCACAGACCTCCGCTATGGGCGCAGAATCCTCCGCTGTCTGGTCATTTATCGGACAGCGACGGATCCTGCGCCCATAGACTTCCAGTCTAGCAAAAATCGGACAGTGACGGATCTGTCACTGTCCAATTTTTCGATGGACACAAAAAACGTTGCACCAAGCAGAGACCTGATGACGCTGTGCAGCCAGACAATCACTGTAATGCCACAAAAAAGATGGCTGTGGCATTACAGTGCATGGCAGACAATTCCTGCATTGTCACTGGCACTCTAAAGAGCATTGCAGGGCGCAGACCCGAGCTCCAGCCGAATAATCCCAGAAATACTTGGTACTCGCAGAGTACACCGAGCACAGTGATACGAGTACCGAGTACTGGTAAGCACGTTCGCTCATCACTAATCAAGACCAAAGTTAGCGCAGCCATCTACCAGGAAATTGAAGAGCACTTCATGCTTCCCTCTGCCGACAAGCATTTTGGAGATAGAAATTTCATTCTCCAGCAGGATTTGGCACCTGTCCGCACTGTCAAAAGTACTAATACCTGGTTTAAAAACAACAGTATCACTGCTTGATTGGCCAGCAAATTCGCCTGACCTTAACCCCATAGAGAATCTATGGGGTATTGTCAAGAGGAAGATGACAGACACCAGACCCAACAATGAGGATGAGCTGAAGTCTGCTCTCAAAGCAACCTGGGCTTCCATAACACCTCAGCAGTGCCACAGGCTGATCGCCTCCATACCAAGCCTCATTGATGCAGTAATTGATGCCAAAGGAGCCCCGACCAAGTATTGAGCCCATTTACTGAACATACATTTCAGTAGGCCAACATTTCGTATTTTAAAATCATTTTTCAAGCTGGTGTTATAAAGTGTTATAATGTACTGAGATGACTTTTGGGTTTTCATTGGTTGTAAGTCATAATTAACATTAAGGCTATGTGCACACGTCGGGAATTCCCGTGGAAATTTCCGCTAGAATTCCGAAATTCCATGCGGCGGGAAATACGCTAGAATTCCACATGCGCAATTCCCACATATTTCCCGCATTTTAACTAGCGTTTTGCAAGCGTAATTAGCTTGCAGAATACTAGTGTTTTCCAAGCAATCTGTAGCATCGCTTGGAAAACTGATTGACAGGTTGGTCACACTTATTAAACATAGTGTTTGATTAGTGTGACCAACTTTTTACTATTAAGGCTGCCTATGCAGGCTCAATAGCAAAAAGATATAATGTTAAAAATAATAAATAAAATAAAAAATTGTGTTATTCTCACCTTTCGGCGTCCCTTGCAGCATTCCCAGGCCTAAGCGATGCTCCCGGCAAGTCCTGTTCCCAGCGATGTCTTGCGACAATGACCTTTGATGACATAGCAGTTTTGCCATACTGTAGTGGTCTCGCTTTTTGCAGCGTTTACGCCACGTTTTCGTGGCAAAAACGTATAAAATACGCGGGAATTCCGGACGTGTGCACATAGCCTAACAGAAATAAACACTTGAAATCCATCACTCTGTAATGACTCTATATAATATATGAGTTTCACTTTTTGTATTGAAGAACTGAACTAAAATAACTTTTTCATGATATTCTAATTTAGTGAGAAGCACTTGTAGATAGTGTATACATTGCTCACAACAGGAACCTGATTTGTAAGGAAAACATGGGAAGCATGATGGCCATTGAGCAAGCTGCGAAGGCTCATGCATGTGTCTCCCTGTAATTCTTACCAGTGGCCTCATCAACCAAAAATGTATGCTGGGTTAGGCCAAAGATTTTTTAAAAGAAAAAAAAGAGAGAAAAACCGGTTTACCATCCTCTCGTTTTATTTTGTAACACATTTTACCATTATCTCAGAGAGGGGCACATTCCTAACATCAATTGATTATCCAGCAGGCAAAGAAGACCACTATGTTATGTCCCATTACCCATATGGACCTATAAAATTTAAAACCCATTACTGACTGCTGACGGGATAGTACGTCAGCGGTCAGTATCCCCCGCTTTGAGGTGGACTCCAGCGGTGAGCCCATCTCAAAGCTGCGACATGTCAGCTGTTTTAAACAGCTGACATGTGCCCACAATAGGCGCGACCTGAATCGCGATCTACCAGCGCCAGTTAACTAGTTAAATCCCGCTGTCAAACGCTGACAGCAGGCATTTAACTAGAGCTTCCGGCGGGTCGCCGGAAATAAGCGCATCACCGACCCCCGTCATGTGATTGGGGGTCAGCGACGCGCTACCATAACAACCTGACCTCTATGGTTGTTGATGGCAGATTGCTATGAGCGCCACCCTGTGGTCGGCGCTCATAGCAATGCTGTAATTCTACTACATAGAGGTGATCAATGCATCGCCTCTATGTAGCAGAGCCAATCGTGCTATGGCAGCTTCTAGCCTCCTATGGAGGCTATTGAAGCATGCCAAAAGTTTAAAAAAAAAACCATAAAAGTTTAAATCACCCTCCTTTTGCCCCAATCAAAATAAAACAATAATAAAAAAATATCAAACCTACACATATTTGGTATCGCAGCGTTCAGAATCGCCCGATCGATCAATAAAAAATGTATTAACCTGATCGCTAAACGGCGTAGCGAGAAAAAAAATCAAAATGCCAGAATTACGGTTTTTTGGTCGCCGTGACATTGCATTAAAATGCAATAATGGGCGATCAAAAGAACGTATCTGCACAAAAGTGGTATCATTAAAAGTGTCAGTCTGGCACGCAAAAAAAACCCTCACTCGACCCGAGATCACGAAAAATGGAGACGGCTACAGGTCTCAGAAAATGGCGCAATTTTTTGTTTTAGCAAACTTTGGAATTTCTTTTCACCACTTAGATAAAAGAGAATCTAGACATATTTAGTGCCTATGAACTTGTAATGACCTGGAGAATCATAATGGCAGGTCAGTTTTAGCATTTAGTGAACCTAGCAAAAAAGTCAAACAAAAAACAAGTGTGGGATTGCACTTTTTTTGCAATTTCACTGCACTTTGAATTTTTTTCCCGTTTTCGAGTACACTACATGGTAAAACCAATGGTGTCGTTCAAAAGTACAACTCATCCTGCAAAAAATAAGCCCTCACATGGCCATATTGACGGAAAAATAAAAAAGTTATGGCTCTGGAAAGATGGGGAATGAAAAACGAAAACGAAAAATTGAAAACAGCATCGGCATTAAGGGGTTAAAAGAAGGACTTCAGTTCAACTTTAAACCAGCTGGCTTATCATATGACAATGGGTATCCAAAGGCATCACCATCACTATTGCAGGGCACTTTTCTGTTCCATTCAAAAAAACACCTGTTTCCCCTGCCTAAAGGGAGTTCTTGTTTTACACAGAAGGTAATGCTAATCTACACAACTTCCCTTCTGCTACTATCAGTAAAATAACCACACACTATCCAGGGTCAACTGCTGCCACCTTTTAATTATTGTTTTAAACCAATGATGCTAATTATATAATAGTTTATTTCACATAAATCAGAGACAATCCCACAACTCGCAACAATAGTAACCCTAAATATAGAGTGCATGTTTGTCACACTTAAATGTTTCAGATCACCAAACAATTTATATATTAGACAAAGATAACACAGGTAAGCACAGAAAGCAGTTTTTAAATGAAGGTCTTTATTATTAAATGATAAAGAAATCCAAACCTAGAGGACCCTGTGTGAAAAAAATTATTGCCCCACCCCCAAACCTAATAACTCGTTGGGTCACCCTTAGCAGCAACATCCGAAAACTTTAAACCCTTAAGCACATGTAAGAAAGTATTGTTGTAATAATAGGTTGTCCATAATACTATAGTTATCTTATGCTTTTTGCTGAACTTCAACATACAATTTTCTAAATAAAACAGTTATACAATGTTACACTTTTTTTCTTCTTTTAACCCCTTAATCCCATATGACGTACTATCCCGTCCATGTGCCCTGGGACTTAATTCCCAGGGACGGGATAGTACGTCGTAGCGATCAGTGGCGCCCACGTGGTGAGCGCCGCTGATCGCGGCGGGGTGTCAGCTGATTATCACAGCTGACACCCGGCACAATGTGTCAGGGACGGTCACGGACCGCCCCCGACACGTTAACCCCTTGCACACCACGATCAAACACGATCGCGGTGTACCGGGGGCTAAAGGGAAGCATCGGCAGGGAGGGGGCTCCCTCCGTGCTTCCCTGAGCCCCCCACGGCAGCGCAATGTGCAGAGCTGCTGCGGGGGGCTCCATCCCTGCAGGCCCCCGAATCCAAGATGGCGACGGTGACCTTCGGGGGCCTGCAGGGAGCCAGCTTCCTCAGTGCCTGCAAAGCGCAGGCACGAGGAAGCCTGCTGCACTGCCTGTGACAGATCGCTGATCTGTCACAGTGACAGATCGCTGATCTGTCACAGTGACAGATCAGCGATCTGTCACAGGACAGTGATGTCCCACCCGGGACAATGTAATAAAGTAAAAAAAAAAAAAAAGGGTTAACATAATTTAAAAAAAATCGCCAAATAAATTAGAAAAAAAAAATATTCCCCCAATAAATTCATTTTTTGGAAATAAAATGACAAAACAATAAAAGTACACATATTAGGTATCGCCGCATCCGTAACGACCTGCCCTATAAAACTAGCCCATTAGTTAACCCCTTTAGCGAACCCCTTAAATAATAAAAATAAAAAACGAAGCAAAAAATAATGATTTATTATCATACCGCCAAACAAAAAGTGCAATAACGTGCGATCAAAAAGACGCATATAAATATCAAAGGTACCGCTGAAAAGGTTATCTAGTCCCGCAAAAAACGTGCCACATACAGCCTCATCAGCGAAAAAATAAAAAAGTTATAGCTCGCAGAACAAAGCGATGCAAAAATAATTATTTTTTATATAAAATAGTTTTCATTGCATAAAACCGACAAAACATAAAAAAATGACCTAAATGAGGTATCGCTGTAACCGTACTGACCCGAAGAATAAAGCTGCTTTATCAATTTTATCACACGCTGAACGGTGTAAACGCACCCCCCCAAAAGAAATTCATGAAACGCAGGTTTTAGTTCATTCTGCGTCCCAAAAATCGGAATAAAAAGCGATCAAAAACTGTCACATGCCCGAAAATGGTACCAATAAAAATGTCAACTCGTCCCGCAAAAAATAAGACCTCACATGACTCGGTGGGTCAAAATACGGAAAAATTATAGCTCTCAATATGTGGTGATTCAAAAACTATTTTTACAATAAAAAGCCTCTTTTAGCGTATGACAGCTGCCAAACATAAAAACCCGCCATAAATAGTAAATCAAACCCCCCGTTATCACCCCCTTAGTTAGGGAACAATAATAAGATTAAAAGAAAATGTATTTATTTCCATTTTCCCATTAGGGTTAGGGCTAGGGTTAGGGTTAGGGCTAGGGTTAGGGCTGAGATTAGGGTTAGGGATGTGTTGGGGTTAGGGTTGGAGTTAGAATTGGGGATTTCCACTGTTTGGGCACATCAGGTGCTCTCCAAATGCAACATGGCGTCTGATCTCAATTCCAGCCAATTCTGAGTTGAAAAAGTCAAACGGTGGTCCTTCCCTTCCAAGCTCTGCCATGCGCCCAAGCAGTGTTTTACCCCCACATATGTGGTATCAGCCTACTCAGGACAAATTGCAAAACAACTTTTGGAGTCCAATTTCTCCTGTTACCCTTAGGAAAATAAAAAATTGGGGGCAAAAATATCATTTTTGTGGAAAAAAATGATTTTTTTATTTTCACGCCTGGGCGTCATAAACTTCTGTGAAGCACTTGGGGGTTCAAAGTGCTCACCACACATCTAGATAAGTTCCTTAGGGGGTCTAGTTTCCAAAATGGGGTCATTTGTGGGGGGTTTCCACTGTTTAAGTACATTAGAGGCTCTCCAAAGGCAACATGACACCCGCAGACCATTCCATCAAAGTCTGCATTCCAAAACGTCACTACTTCCCTTCCGAGCCCCGACGTGTGCCCATACAGTAGTTTTCTCCCACATATGGGGTGTTATCATACTCAGGACAAATTGGACAACAACTTTTGGGGTCCAATTTCTCCTGTTACCCTTGGTAAAATAAAAAAAATGGGGACTAAAAGATCATGTTTGTGGAAAAAATACGATTTTTTTATTTTCACGCCCGGTCGTTATAAACTTCTGTGAAGCACTGGGGGGTTCAAAGTGCTCACCACACAACTAGATAAGTTCCTTAGGGGGTCTAGTTTCCAAAATGGTGTCATTTGTGGGGGGTTTCCACTGTTTTGGTACATCAGGGGCTCTCCAAACGTGACATGGTGTCCGATCTCAATTCCAGCCAAAAACGTCAAATGGCGCTGCTTCCCTTCCAAGCTCTGCCATGCGCCCAAATAGTGGTCTACCCCCACACATGGGGTATCAGCGTACTCAGGACAAATTGCACAATAACTTTTAGGGTCCTGTTACCCTTGGAAAAATAAGAATTGAGGGTGAAAATATCATTTTTGTGGAAAAAATATGATTTTTTAATTGTACGGCTGTATGTTATAAACTTCTGTGAAGCCCTTGGGGGTTAAAAGTTCTCACCACACATCTAGATAAGTTCCCTTGGGGGTCTAGTTTCCAAAATTGTGTCATTTGTGGGGGGTTTCCACTGGTTTGGTACATCAGGGGTTTTCCAATCGCGACATGGTGTCCGATCTCAATTCCAGCCAAAAACGTCAAATGGCGCTGCTTCCCTTCCGAGGTCTGCCATGCGCCCAAATAGTGGTTTACCCCTACATGTGGGGTATCAGCGTACTCAGGACAAATTGCACAATAACTTATAGGGTCCTGTTACCCTTGGGAAAATAAAAATTGGGGGTGAAAAGATCATTTTTGTGGAAAAAATATGATTTTTTAATTGTACCGCTGTACGTTATAAACTTCTGTGAAGCCCTTGTGGGTTCAAAGTTCTCACCACATATCTAGATAAGTTCCTTGGGGGGGTCTAGTTTCCAAAATGGGGTCAGGCCAATTTTGCATTGAAAAGGTCAAATGGCGCTCCTTCCCTTCTGAGCTCAGCCATGCGCCGAAACAGTGGATCCCCCCACATATCAGGTATCAGCATACTCAGGTCAAATTGCACAATAAATTTTGCAGTCCGATTTCTCCTGTTACCCTTGGTAAAAAAAAAATTGAACCTGAAGTATTTTTTTTGTGAAAAAAAGTTAAATGTTCATTTTTTTTAAATATTCAAAAAATTCCTGTGATGCACCTAAAGGGTTAATAAACTTCTTGAATGTGGTTTTGAGCACCTTAAGGGGTGCAGTTTTTAGAATGGTGTCACTTTTGGGTATTTTCTATCATATAGACCTCTCAAAGTGGCTTCAAATGTGATGTGGTCCGTAAAAATAAAATGATGTTGCAAAAATTAGAAATCGCTGGTCAATTTTAAACCCTTATAACTTCCTAACAGAAAAAAAATTTTGGTTCCAAAATTGTGCTGATGTAAAGTAAACATGTGGGAAATGTTACTTATCAACTTTTTTGTGTGCTGTATCTCTGTGATTTAAGGGCATAAAAATTCAAAGTTGGAAAATTGCGAAATTTTCAAAATTTTCGCCAAATTTCCGTTTTTTTCACAATGTGATTTTCTGGATTTTTTTTTCTCAGTTTGTCTCCCATAGTTGAGGTCTACCTATGATGTAAATTACAGACGCCTCTCATCTTTTTAAGTGGTGGAACTTGCACTATTGCTGACTGACTAAATACTTTTTTTCCCCACTGTACATAGGGTCTCTGACTGAACACTCCACCCATCAGCCCTTTGCAGTTTCAATTACAGTATGATCCCACCTACCCATATAAATGCAGGCTATCAGCACCAGGAAAGGAATCACAATAGGATAGGCTCCCAGCAAAAAAGATCGCCTTGTTGTTGGCTGATGGGCATACATGTATTGGCCAAATTATATGCTAAGTATCCTAATTTTTTCCTATTTTCTAGAGCAGCAATGCAATTTAGATTTCATATGTTTCATGTTTGCATGCTCTAATGTTACAGAGTACAACTTTATTTGTTAGATATGTATGGAAATGACTACTCTTAGTAAGCACCTGTACAGACCAGTATTCTGTTTGGATGTGACGGTCTGTCTTTTGATATTCATGCTACTGAAAGTAGCCTGCTTGGCCTGCAGTGCCTCCGGACATGTCTCCCATTAGGCCCATCTGAGATGTCATAGGTCGGCAATTGCAAAGGGATCTTGATGATGTGTGTGCTCAAGTGCATTAAGCGTGGCAGAAAATTTCTCGGATAACCATTCAAACCTTTATAACTTTTCTATTGATCCTGTCATTTTCATAATTGCATGACTTTTTCTCTTACTGCAATTTCAATATATATATTATATTTAACTCCAATTTTAACAAAAAATCGGATCACTGTGTAAAATGTGAAGAAAATAACAAAGCAACAATTTGAAAATCTCTTGCAACCATATTTTATTTACAGTAGAACATAGAACACAGATCAGAAGGTGAAGTTAGACATTTTTCTATTTCTATGAAATAAATAACTGATAAATACTCAGTATTATATAAAAGTTTTAGAACAACCTATGCTCCATCCAGACAATGTCTATTTCAGGGAAGGTCCTGCATATTTCAGCAAGACAATGCTAAACCACATTCTGCATCCATCACAACAGCACGACTTTGCAGTTGAAGAGTCCGGGTGATAAACTGGCTGCCTGCAGTCCAGACCTTTCCAGATTTTTATAGGCTATTGTATAAAGAGGAGGGGATGGTAGACTTGACCCTGCCCCAACTTTTGTGAAATGTGTTCCTGCCATCAATTTCTAAATGCATTCATTTTTTTCAAATGAAATGTAAAAATGTCTTTCACCTTCTTATCTGTGTTCTGTTGTGAATAGAATATGGCTGTAGAGTTTCCAAATAATTGCATTCCTGTTTAAGGGTGCCAAAACTTTAGCATCAGCCCATTTTCCTTTTTGTCATTTTTAAAATGTGAAAAATGACAATATTTTTTGCCTAAAATACAAAGGAAATGTGTCATCTTTAATTTTAGTCCTTTTAGAAATTATTTCATCTTCAACTTGCTAACTGTTCACATTAACAGTAATTCTGACCAGAAGTGCCCAAACTTTTACATGTCACTGTATAATGTATAAGTGAGGACTAGTGACAGAGTGGAGTAATTAATTAAAAACACAGTCTGCCTCTTCAATTTCATGGCTTTGGAATGAAACAGTCACTTCTCTAACATTAGATTGGTTAAAGGAAATGTATTTCAATCCTACAATAGAATAAAATTGACACTTGGGCAAAGAAATTATCAGTATCTTTCAATATGGATTACTTGGTCAAAAGTTTATGATTCAAAATGTCTAGAACCTTCTAATACCCATTAAAAAAAGAATAAAATGAGAGATAAGATTCATCGGTGGTCCTCTTATCCCCGCTATTGTCGGGAAAGAAGAAGCTCAAGTATGACTAAATGATTCATCCAATGAATTCTAATGGAGAATGATGAATAAAGATGGGAACATTTGTTCAATTCATGTTTCATTCTGAATTGAATTCGCTTCACCTGATTCTCCACCTATTAGGACACATTAGTATACATGTCCTATTGTATTCTACAGACCAGGGAAAACAGATGAATGCATTTGCTAATGTTGTGAACCATTAGGCATATAAACGAAATGTAGGAAAATTTTGCAAGGCATACGAGTCTTTGAATCACAGCACATTTTAAAGATACTTCAGAACTAATATAAGTATGCACTAGAATCTATTTTTCTTACTTTCGTGCCTACTTAGCAGGGACAGTTCATCAGGGAGTGAGGCCGGGGGTTCACACAAGATTTCAGCACAGATCACAACACTGTAGGCATCCATTAAAGTCAAGGGCGTGTTAGTGGGGTTTAGAGAGAAGAACTGGCCATTGATTTCCCTTAGGGCACTTGTTATTTCATTTACATAACAGAACAAAATTGACTTTCTCAACCTTTCAATGTCGATCCGTGGTCATTATATATTTTATAAAGCTTTTAATTTATGGATATTTTATTGCTTATCTGCTCTTGAAAACTTCTTTTATGGATACATTGTTTTGCCACAAAATGATAAATAGGTTTTGCACCCTTGATTAAAAATAAATAAAAATGTTAACATACTGAAAAATATAAACAAAAAATCACCTTACTGATTCCCGCCGATCTCTGTACATTCTGTCTTGGCATGTGATCACTGCAATCAATTGCCAGCTACAGTGGTTTAGGATTGGTTAAAACTGCAGACGTCATACAACTCATATTGATCCTGGGTTAAAAACCTGTGGGCTAAAGCTCAATTCAAAAGTCAGCTGACTCAGAGCTCAAATCCTCCAGAGTTCCTTGTTGGCTCAATGTCTTCATAAAGCCTAATTGGTGGATTTGGATTCTAGGAATTGTACAGAATTGCACATTACAGCCAATTTTTGTAGGGAAAGAGAACAGCGCAATTGCATCATAGAAGCTGAGAGAGGTGGGAGTAAAAGCCAGTCAACTGTTTTCATTGACAATCTGAAGAACTATAAATGCTGCTCTGAATTATAATATGTGTCAGGATCACTAGATAAGGAATAGAATAAACACACACACTGAGCTGGAATTTGAGTTGGTATACATGCAACATATAAACATATAAACGCATGTTCACATTGGCCATAAAACAGACAAGACCTAACAAAATGAACATAAACCCTGCTGTAAATAATTAAGTAAAAAGCAAAAGTGCATTTAAATAACATAAGATTCTTAGCAACACTGTTTTTGATTAAAAATAGCATAAAAGCCATCCCACTACGGCAAGGTGACCCTATTCGGGACAGTCCTACACTGTCAAATATTAAAAACCTTACCATGTGTCAGACATGACCTTTATGAATAAGGACATACAAAGGACTGGGTCCCAAACTCTGGACACCTCAGCCTTGGGAAGCTTTATAAATGTAATGTCCTACTCAAAAAGTGGAAGCCACACCCTCATTTGCAAAAAATGCAAGAATCAAAGAAGAAACACACACATTGAGTTTGGTTGGGTATACATGCAACCAGTGGCGTAACTACAAAGTTATGGGCCCCGGTGCGAACTTTCAAATGGCCCCCCCGTTAGGGACTGGCGGAACACACCTAATTAAATAAACGTAAGGACTAGGTGCGTTCGCAGTCCGGGGTTCACCGTGCAGAGGTGTTAACTGCTGCTAGACAATAACGAACAGTGTATGGTAAAGAATAGCCAAACTCACGCGGGTTAAAGTCACCCTGTGTACTGAGGCAAAAAAGAGTGCCCTGAACAGCATATGGACCATAACCTGTTCAGCCTCACAGACTACGGCTAGGAGAACGCTAGTGTGATGTCACAGGATACTGCCCCAAGACACAGGGTCAACGCCCCTCTAGACCTACTCACGCACGGAACTGCTACTGCGGTGCCAGGAGTATACGCTTAAGGTACGCTGTGCCCTGTTAACTGTCACAGGGTGCAGCAGACAGTTGCTTACCGCACAGAATGTGTACAGCGCCGCACTAGCGGACGCCACTAACCAGCCTCAGCCTAGAGCTGGAAAGCGCACTATCTGCACACGGCTCCGTTCTGACGGACACTGCAGAAATGCAGTACCAAGGTGCCGTGTGCTGAATGGCGCCCTAGGCGCTAATAAATAAATGGAACTGAGAGCACTGTGGCACTAGGCAGTGCCAGTAATCGGTGCTGACTCAAAATCCTAAACCATACAAACATGCGTATCAAAGGGAGGGGAAATATAATGTCATTCACCAGTCACAGACATCCATCATCAAACACACCACTTAGCTACAAGTGTCTATATTAGCGCATGGCTGGGCGACCATGCAAACCTTTTATAGCTGCAGCCTTCCGGGACCTTCCTGGTGGTCCAATCGGAGCAGCAACAGGACCTGAGCACGTGACCTCCAACCTCCAATGAGAGGTCGTCCCACGGGCATGCTCAGTAGGGGAAAAGCAGGACTTAGTCCCTGGAGCGTCTGCTTGCGGCTGTCTCATGCATGATACAATAGTAGAGCCAGAAAGAGCAACCAGATGCCTAGCATTAGCCTGAGCAAGGCGCTGGGACTGACGTCTCTGCTGAGCAGCCTCCTCTCCAGCTGGAGAGGAATGGGAGACTGCAGGAGGCAAGACTCGAGTTCCCTCCTGTGCAGAGGCAGGAACCCGACGCCTAACACCCCCATGCCAAAACACACGCACATCTCCGCTCCGTACACCTCGTACACGCGCGGCTCCGCACACCTTGTACACACATGGCTCCACTCCGCACACCTTGTACACACATGGCTCCACTCCGCACACCTCGTACACGCACATCTCCACCCGTACACCTCATACACGCGTGGCACCGCTCCGTACACACACGGCTCCTCTCCGTCCACCTCATACACATGCGGCTCCGCTCCGTACACTTCATACACACGTGATTTCTCTTCGTACACATGCGGCTCCGCTCCATACACTTCATACACACACAGCTGCGATCCATACACTTCGTACTCACATGGCTTCGCTCTGTCCACCTCATACACATGCAGCTTCTCTCCATACACCTCATACACACACAGCTCGGCTCACCTCGTACACACAGGGCTCCGCTCACCTTGTGTACACATGGCTCTGCTCACCTCATACACACACAGCTGCACTCCATACACTTCGTACACATACGGCTCCGCTCACCTCGCACACACACGGCTGCGCTCCATACACTTCGTACACACATGGCTTTGCTCCATACACCTTGTACACACATGGCTCTGCTACATCCACCCTGTAAACCCCTCCTGACCCCACACATAAAGTTCCCCTCATCCAGCACCATGACAACCAGCACAGCAGAGTCCTGCATACACGGAGACTCCTGATCATGTGACCCCTGACTCCTCGCCTTCTGTGACCTCATCACAGGTTTTGTGCGCACAGAGCAGCCATCGCGTCAGGCCAATTGCAGCGTGGCAGCCAATCAAAGCACGGAGCTGCACAGCCAATGAGCGGCTGCAGCTCCGCGATTGGGCCCCTAAACACTCCGGGCCCTGTGCGGTAGTCACACCCCTGCATGCAACATATAAACACATGTTCACATTGGCCATAAAACAGACAAACCCTACAAGAACAGGAAATTCCATTTATAAAGCTTCCCAAAGCTGAGTTTTCCGGAGTTCAGGACTGAGTTCTTTGTCTGCCCTTATTCAAAAGGTCACTTCTGACACACGATAAGGATTTTAATATTAGACTATAAGACTGTCCTGAATAGGGTCACCAGTATTACTAAGAACCCTATGTTATTTAAAGGGAATCTGTCACCCTTTTTTTTGGCTTGCAGCTGCCGGCATAGACATCTGGGGCTTATCTACAGCATTCTGTAATGCTGTAGATAAGCCTCCAATGTAACCTGAAAGATAAAAAAAGCACGTTATATTACTCACCGGGGTGGGTGGTCCGGTCTGGTGGGTGTTGCGGTCCGGTGCCTCCCTTCTTCATGCGATGACATCCTCTTCTCCTGTCCTGTAATGGCTGCGGTGCAAGGGCAGAGCAGAGTCCTGCAGTGCGCAGGCGTCAGGAGAGGTCCGGCGCCTACGCACTGCAGAATTCTGCTCTACCCTCAACAGGGCAGAGCAGTGCGCTTGCGCCGCAGCCATTACAGGACGGGAGAAGAGGACGTCATCACATGAAGAAGGGAGGCACCGGACCGGACCGCAGCACCCACCGGACCGGACCGCCCACCCCAGTGAGTATAATCTAACTCGTTTTTCTTATCTTTCAGGTTACATTGGAGGCTTATCTACAGCATTACAGAATGCTGTAGATAAGCCCCGATGTCTATGCCAGCAGCTGAAAGCCAAAATAAAGGGTTACAGATTCCCTTTAAGTGCACTTTTGCTCTTTACTTATTTAGCTACAGCAGGGATTATGTTCATTTTGTTCTTGTAGGTTTTATAAAGAATAGAATGTATTTTCAAGCTACTTAAACAGGTCTTTGGGACTAATGAAATATATGGCCTACCCTTTAGAATAGTTCAACAAAACCAGATGGGTGGGATTCCAACCTGACGCCTGAAACTCCGACTGAATGAATATTACTAGCTCCTGTGGTTCTCTTAGGACCAAAAAAAGAGAGAACCAGGGAATAGGCCAAATGATGGTAACAAAGAGGTTAGATTAATAAAAATACCTTTATTAAAGTGTCTCATGGGCATGTGGTGGCACAGAAGGCGCTCACACACGGTTAAGACAAAGAGTAACAAATCAAGCACATCAGAAAATGACTATTAGATATAGCAGCTATTATAAGACAAAAAAAATATTATTGCAAAAATCCCTATCCAAAGTGCATAAGTGATTAGTAGTGAGTTGGCACTATATAACCAATTACAATATATAATACATCATTCACAATTATAAATATAGTGTATGGATACCAACTCACATAGAGGTAGTATAATGGAGAATAATATTTACATGAGATCACATGTGCCAACGTTGGAACATGAAAGACAATCACAGTAGCATAATAATAGATTAATAAGATTAAACAAACATACCAGAAACAATGCAAGTAGCTGCTAGTAGTATGGCGCTGAACCACAGCACACATTTCGGACCTTGCTTTCATCAGGGGGTGACGTGTACTGGACAGAGATGGAATATATACGCAAATACTGCAGTCAATTAGAGTGGAGGCAGAGAAATGTTGGCGCATCTGGTCCTAGAAGGACTCGAAGGTCAGTCAGCACCCACGTCATACAGTCACCGGCCACACGGTGACACATCATATGACCATGTGTCCGGCGCCGCATAAAAAAATGGGTACAGGGAGATCCTATTCTATTCTGAGTGGTCTCACTTTAGTCCGCTGGTGTATTTCTTTATATCAATTTTTAATAAATGTAATAAATACGCAAGTATTTAATACGCCACATGCTTCTCTCTGTACCTAATTTGGATAAACTAGTGATTCTCTTGTATAGGAGTTGAGCTGTAGATCTTGGCAACAGCCACTACAATGTCAATGGAGCTGTTCTGGTTAGCTCCATTTACTGTTTACATCCAGCCACCACCAGCGCTCACGCCAGCTGATCGATGGGGGTGTCGGCTGTCCTATGGATGGGTCATCAATTTCATATGCCCGGAGAGCCCCTATAAGTTTTTTTTATAGAGAATATTGTGTATGTAAATGTGGACATACCCTGTAATCTTTAATCCTATCTGCAGTTAGTTATCTGTATAGTCAGTTGCTCCCTCCTTTCATCCATTTCAGGAAGGACAAAGGCTGCAGTTTTAAATGGGATTGCTGTCAGGAAATCTAGGAAAATGCTTTAGCTCATGTCTTCAGTGTGGAAAATTAAGAGTGGGTTTACACCACCTGACTGGACTAATGATATTTGTTATAGAGATAATTGTAAAATATATAAGCTATGTCATAATTGATAGTGAATATTGAAGCAAGGCTATGACCTACAGATGACCCCGGTGCAAGGGGACCCATGTGATGTGAACAGGTAATTACAGTAAAGAGGATTAGCTGATGGATGCAGACCAGGCATGGCTGACAGATGAATTCTGGGATACAACAGATTTATGGATGGTAGATAACCTATCACCTTTGTCTTTAGCTGCAGAAGAATTGTACAGGTGACAAATTTAGGACCTTAGCTTCTGTGTGATCAGAACTGGCAGCCAAACTACATTAAGCTGTTTGTTTTCATTCCATTTATTATTATTATTATTATTATTATTATTATTATTTTTATACATTTTTAAAGCGCCGTTTATTCCATGGCGCTTTACATGTCAAAAGGGGCAAATGTAGACAAATACAATAAACATGAGCAAAACAAGGCACACACTAGTATAGAAGGGGAGATGACCCTGCCCGCGAGGACTCACAGTCTACAGGGGATGGGTGGGGATACACTAGGAGAGGGTGTAGCTGATTGTGCTGCAGTTCAGTAGACTGAGGATCACTGCAGGTTGAAGGCTTGTCGGAAAAGTGGGTCTTCAGGTTCTTTTTGAAGGTTTCCGTTGTAGGCGAAAGTCTGGTGTGTTGGGGTAGAGAGTTCCAGAGTATGGGGGAGGCACGGGAGAAGTCTTGTATGCAGTTGTGGGAAGAGGAGATAAGAGGGGAGTAGAGAAGGAAATCTTGAGAGGATCGAAGATTGTGAGTAGGTGAGTACCAGGAGACCATGTCACAGATGTATGGAGGGGACAGGTTGTGGATGGCTTTCTATGTTATAGTTAGGGTTTTGTACTCGAGCCTCAGGGCAATAGGAAGCCAGTGAAGGGCTTGGCTTGGGGAGAGGCTGGGGAATAACAGGAGACAGGTGGATTAGTCAGGCAGCAGAGTTTAGGATAGATTGGAGTGTTGCCAGAGTGCTAGAGGGGAGGCCAGAGAGTAGGAGGTTGCAGTAGTCGAGGCGGAAGATGATAAGGGCGTGCACTAGTGTTTTTGTGGTTTTGTGGTCAAGGAATACGAGGATCTGATCCCGGAAATGTTTTTGAGTTTGAGACAGCAGGAGGAGGCAAGAGCTTGGATATGTGACAGAGTTGAGGATCACCTCGAGGCACCGAGCATGCAGGGCTGGGGAAAGTGAGCAGCCATTGACATTGATGGATAGGTCTGGTGGAGGGATAGAGTGAGATGGGGGAAAGATGATGAATTCTGTTTTGTCCATGTTCAGTTTTATAAACCGAGCAGAGAAGAAAGCTGAAATAGCAGACAGACATTTTGGTCAGTAGGGTGGTGAGATCAGGTCCAGTTAGGTAGATCTGCATGTCATCGGCGTAGAGATGATACTGCAAACCGTGGGATTCTATGAGTTGACCGAGGCCGAAGGTGTAGATGGAGAAGAGTAGGGTTCCTAGAACTGAGCCTTGGGAAACACCGACAGACAGGGGGCGAGTTGAGGAGGTGTTGTGGGAGAGGGAGACACTGAATGTTCTGTCTGTTAGATATGACGAGATCCAGGATAGAACCAAGTCTGTAATGCCAAGAGTTGAGAGAATCTGTAGCAGGAGGGAATGGTCCACAGTGTCGAAGGTAGATGACAGGTCCAGAAGAAGAAGAAGGACAGAGTAGTATCGCTTGCTCTTGGCAGTTAGTAGGTCATTGGTGACTTTAGTTAGGCCAGTTTCAGTTGAGTGATGCGGTCAGAAGCCAGACTGTAACTGGTCAAAGAGGGAGCAGGAGGAGAGGTGGGAGGACAATTCAAGATGGACATGCTGTTCCAGTAGTTTTGAGGCATAAGGGAGAAGGGAGAAGAGATATCGGGAGATAGCTAGACACAGAGGATGGGTCGAGGGAGGGCTTTTTGAGGATGGGTGTGATTGAGGCTTGTTTGACGGATGAGGGGAAGACACCATTTGTGAGAGGTTGAAGAGGTGTGTTAGGGTTGGGATGAAGACTGTGGCGAGGTTAGGGATGAGGTGGGACGGGAGCGGGTCAAGAGTGCAAGTTTTGAGATGTGATCTTGACAGAAGGGTGGAGAACTGATCTTCTGTCATGGTGGAGAAGCTGGTTTTGGAGGAACAAGGCTGAGCAGCTAAGAGAAGCATTTGGGGCTGCAGGCCAAAGCTTTCTCTGATCATATCGATCTTCTGCTTAAATTAGGAGGGAAAGTCTTCAGCGGAAATTAGAGGAGAGGGAGGAGGTCCTGGTGGACGGAGTAGAGAATTGAAAGTGTTGAAAATCTGTTCAGGGTTGTGTGACAGGGAGGAGATGAGAAGTAGGTTTGTTTTGTGGCAGTGAGCGTGAATTTGAAGCTGGTGAGGGACTGCTTGTATGCGATGAAGTGCTCGGCAGAGCGGGATCTCTTCCATCTCCATATTCCAGTTCTGAATATTGAGTTCTATTATGAACAGCAAAGGTCCCACAGTTATGAAAACGAATTTTCGGAGTGGTGACGAAGTGGCTAACGTAACACATTGTCTTATGTCACTGGACAGATGCAGATTGATGATGCTATCCGTGCCATGTCCCCTATCTATAGAAAGGTAATATCATAATAGGAAACATGACAGTAATATCTCCCGCCGAAGATATTATAGAAGTTGGGGATCTTATAATTATCTAAAAAGAAAAGCAACATCCCTGACCTGACAAAACCCAAGACAAAAACATAAATAGCAACTACCCTGCAGTAGAAAAAATGAACAGCAATAGTGCATGAAAATTATATAAGGTGCTTCATAAACATAATTTTGATTAAAAAAATGTAAAAGCGATCCAACAACAGCATGGTGACCCTATTCGGGATGGTTCTAACCTCTAATACTAAAAACCTTATCACTTGTCAAGTGACATATATGTGGATAAAGGCTGAAAAGGGCTGAGCCCTGATAATGGATGCCCAGGCATGGGTAACTACATGAATGTAATGTCCAGCTCAATGTTCCTAATAGGGTCACCATGACGTGGTGGGATGGCTTTTATATTTTTTTAATCAAAATTATGTTTATTAAGCACCCTATATTATTTTCATGCATTATTGCTGTTTATTTATTTACTGCAGAGTATGTTCTTTTTATGTTTTTTTTTTATCCTGGGTTGTTTGTTCAGTGGCCAGTGTAAACATCTGCCTACAGTGGGTATGGAAAGTATTCAGACCCTTTGCTCAGACACTCTGTCACGTCTCCGTCAGATTTGGGGCCTGCTGTTCCAGTCGCAGCCACTAGGAGGCGCCGGGCGGCCACTTCGCCGTCAGACTCGGGGACGGCTGTTCCTGCCTCGGCCACTGGGAGGCGCCGTGGTTCTATTACATCGCCGTCAGACTCAGGGCCTATGGTCCCAGCTTTAGCCACTAGGAGGCGCCGGTCTGTTACGTCACCGTTGGATTCGAGGCCTGCTGTTCCGGTCACGGCCACTAGGAGGCTCCAGACCGCCACTTCACTGTCAGACTCGGGGACGGCTGTTCCTGCCTCGGCCACTGGGAGGCGCCGTGGTCCGCCCGTGAGTTATGGTGGTGACAGAGAAGTGGCTCCTGCGCAGGCATCTGGTGGGAGCAGGCTCCGCCCCTCTGTCAGTCATCAGGGGGTTACTGCAACTCCATCTGGTCTGGTCCTGGGGGCGGCCCTAATGACATCACCAGTCCAGGAACCTGTGAGGGATGACCTGATCCCTCAAATACCTTGGGACTGGTCTTGCAAGCCGCCGGATATATTCTTGGTTCCCCTGTGTGTTACTTAGTGATTGATTTCTGTTTGACTCTGACCTCAGCCTGGATTTCTGACCCCTCTTTTGCCTGACGATTCTGTACTTCTGCTACTCTCCTGGTTTGTGACCTTGGCCTGGATATTCTGACTCTGCTACTTCCTAACGATTCTGTACCTCTGCCGCCCTCCTGGTTTTTGACTCTGACCTTGGCCTGAAATTGACTCTGCTATTGCCTGCCGTTTTTGTACTTCACTCTGACGACCGTCCTGCTCTGGCCGCTGCTCCTATTCAGACAGTACCTCCTGGGCTCTGTTGTAAATCCAGATCCCTGTATAGGGGTAAAGGGTATCAGTGTTTCTCGGGGTGTTGCCTGGCTGCAGCCCAGAACCGCAGACGGACGTTACACACTCATATTTAAGTCACATGCTGTCCATTTCCTTGTGATCCTCCTTGAGAAGATTCTACTCCTTCATTGGAGTCCAGCTGTGTTTAATTAAACTGACAGGACTTGATTTGTAAAGGCACAAACCTGTCTATATGAGACCTCACAGCTCACAGTGCATGTCAGACCAAATGAGAATCATGAGGTCAAAGTAACTGGCCAATGAGCTCAGAGACAGAATTGTAGCAAGGCACAGATCTGGCCAAGGTTACAAATGAATTTCTGCCATACTCAAGGTTCCCAAGAGCACAGTGGACTCCATAATCCTTACATGGACAAAGTTTTGGACCACCAGAAATCTTCCTAGACCTGGCCGTCCAGCCATACTAAGCAATCGTGGGAGAAAAGCCTTGGTGAGAGAGGTAACGGAGAACCCCTAGATCACTGTAGCTGAGCTCCACAGATGCAGTAGGGAGATGGGAGAAAGTTCCACAAAGTCAACTATCACTGCAGCCCTCCACCAGTTGGGATGTTATGGCAGAGTGACTCGACAGAAGCCTCTCCTCAGTGCCAGGCATATGAAAGACCACATAGAGCATTTTTGGTGATAATTCTAAGCGGTATGTGTGGAGAAAACCTCATCACCTGCCCAATACAATCTCAACAGTGAAACATGGTGGTGGCAGCATCATGCTATGGGGGTGTTTTTCAGCTGAAGGGACAGGGAAGATGGTTGCAATTGAAGGAAATATGAATGTGGCAAAGTACAGAGATATTCTGGATGAAAACCTCTTCCAGAGTGCTCTAGACCTCAGACTTGGCCGAATGTTCACCTTCCAACAAAATAATGACCGTAAGCACACAGCTAAAATAACAAAGGAGTGGCTTCATAACAACTCTGTGACCATTCTTGACTGGCCCAGCCAGAGTCCTGACCTTAACCCAATTGAGCATCTCTCAAGAGACCTGAAAATGGCTGTCCACCAACATTCTCCATCCAACCTGACGGAACTGGAGAGGATCTGCAAGGAAGGCATCCACATTTCGCTGTAACTTTCCTGCCCGATGTTCCACGGTAAAATTGAAATTTTGCAAAGACAGGAACCATCGGGTGACCCAAACATTCCTCTTCTTGGCATTCCTCCTCAGACTAAGGGCGAATGATCTGTCACCAAACGAAACTGTCGACCGAGCAAATAATAGCATAGGGACTCAAATGCTCACTTAATGGCCAGGCACTCCTTTTCCACTAAGCTATAGTTTTTTGTGGTCGGGGTGAGTTTCCTACTTAGGTGGGTGACCGGATGCTCCTCTCCATTCACGTCCTGCGACAGGACCACTCCTAGGCCCACATTAGAGGCATCTGTGTGCACAATGAAGCGTTTCTGAAAGTTGGAGCTAATGAGGATGGGCTGTCCGCACAGCTCCACCTTCATAGATTGGTATGCTTCCTCTGCCTGGGGGTTCCACCGAACCACGACCGACTTCTTTCTCTTGAGCCTCAAATTGGTGAAAAAAACGATAATTCCATTTTGTTGGCATCCAACAATGTTACTCTAAATGGTTTCGGCCAGACACTAGGCCTTCATCAGAGAATTTCTTAGAGATAGCTAGATGCTTAGTTCAAAGGCTTAATCGCGCTTATTGGTATGGCGACATGCGCCGCTTAGAGATTGCGCTGGATAGATGGTCCCTCCAGTATGCGGTCTGCACCGCTGTGTGATGAGGGCGTCCTCATCACATAGCGGTGCAGACCGCATACCGTAGGGACGATCTATCCAGCGCAATCTCTAAGCGGCGCATGTCGCCATAACAATAAGCGCGATTAAGCCTTTGAATTAAGCATCCAGCAATCTCTAAGAAATTCTCTGATGAAGGCCTAGTGTCTGGCCGAAAACATTTAGAGTAACATTTTTGGATGCCAATAAAATGGAACTATCATTTTTTTCACCAATTTGAGTGCCAAGTTTATTATTATTGTATATAACGGGCTGGATACCCTACTTGTGCACCAATCACGAACTTATTGTTTCCTGAGTGCCTTGCAGTTTTTTGTCATTCTTTCTCTTGAGATCATCCTGGACAATATCCACCTGGTACAACAACTCCTGGTGGATAACCATGCAAGGAAAAACTGTCTTAGCACCTGGTTGCTGAGCTACTCCATTAATTTCAATCACCCTTTCTCGTGCCTGGGCCAGGGCAGGATCCTTGAGTTGAGCTGTCCCGAACTTACCAGGGGACACTTCCAGCTCAGGGATCTGTGGGGTCTCCTCGACCGCTCCTGCCAATGCCTCTAGGGGGAGCCTATCGTGGTTACACTCTGTCCCTAGGTTGGCGACCCCTACGGCAGGTATCCCTGACTTGGGATCTTCGGGTTCCGTGCCCGGAATATAATTTACCTTCGGAGGGTTAACCCTGGTCTTCAACAGTGACCAGAATAGGAGCAAGTCTCTTCCCAACACAGTCCCATATGGAAGGGTCTTAACCACCACCACATGTTTGATGTCTCCATACGGTGTGGAAAAAGTAACCTCCACGGTCGGGTACTCTCGGAGTTCCCCATGGATACATACCACCCCCACTTTACATCCATTGGGGTTGGCCCCGGCAACAAGGGAACCATGGACCAGAGTCACTAAGCTCCCCGAGTCCAAGAAAGCATCCGTCTGGTACCCGTTGACGAGAACCTGGCACAGCTGGGGAGTGATGCCGGCAGTGCCTGTAGTGGCGGTGCAGACTGGCTGGACATACATAAACAAACGAGTATACCCACAGTCCATGGATTAAGCTGTCAGGGGGCAGTTGGCAGCCACATGTCCAGGGCCCTGGCACCGCCAGCACTTGATAGCTGCAGTGCGACAGGACCTTGGAGCTGACTTAGGGGACACGGGTCTACTGTCACTCTCCCTTCAGGATACCTCCTCAGTACGGGCTCGGTCCTGATTGGCCCCAGCAGAGTGGTGGACTTTTCCCAGGCTCCTGGGTTGGTGAGGCCCGACATGACAGCCGTAGTGGAGCTGTGTTCTGTATAAAGTCCTGAGTGGCCGTATATTGCTCAGTCAGTCCCCTTGCCCCTCCCAACGCTGTATGGCTGCTGGCAGAGCTCTCACCAGCCGGTCGACCACCACTCTTCTCCAGTACCTGGACCTGAGTCAAAGTCTCTGGTTGGAGCCACCTTTTCACAAGCTGCAGTAAGTTATACACCTGAGACCGGGCTGGCTGGGCCTTCACAAAAGTCCATGAAAAAACCCGTTGAGCTCTCCCATAGATATTAACCCCCAGTCTGGCAAGGATCTCACCATTTAGCTTGGCGTAGTCCTGAGTGTCCTCCTGACTGAGGTCAAAGTAGGCTTTTAGCACGTCACCTCTCAAGATCAGAGCCACCACTTTGGCCCACTGGGAAGTTGTCAGATTCTCCCACTCTGCAGTGTGCTCATATATGGTAAGGAAAGCTTCCACGTCATCTTCAGGACTCAGTTTCCTCAAAGCAGAGTGGACCCTGTCTTGGACCTCGTGACTTTCCAGGGTCGGCACTGGAGGTGCCTCACGCAGGGCTGCAATTTACGGCAGAAACAGATTATTGGTCTGTTGCTGTTGTTGCTGCATGAGGACTAGCTGCCTCAGGATTTCCTCCATTTTGTCTGCAGGCCTGGGTTGCCATGCAGCAGGCCTAATGACAGACATGCAGCTGGCGTTGGGGTATGTCTCAATTCACACTGCCCACATTCTCCACCAAATGTAGTGCAGCGGTGTCCTCACTGTGCGGTGATGCAGTGACCCTGGAAAGTACAAAGTAAACGTAGTTTTAATGTCCAAAACTTACAAGCAAAACAAACATTAACCTCCGGATTGCAGCCGGGAAACAAGACAGTCCGTAAATACGTCCTGTTGCCGAGGGTGACTGCACCACCGTATTACGCTGTGGGGTGCCAGGAATTCGCTCAGCTTGGCTCTGTGTTCCCTCACACAGGCTGAAATTTTGCAGAGCCGTCTGCTCTGCACCTTGCAAACTCCACACTGACACACTCAACCCTCTGTTGCAGGATTTTTTTCACAATCAACGTGTGGCCGTAAGCCACATGGAAAACCAGGCCGGGGGAGGAAACGGACAGCCCCACTACCTTCCTGTAGTCCGTTTAAAAAATAAAAGCCCATGGCAGGTTTACCAGGAGTGGGTAAAAGATGCTGAAGTGGTGACATGTTTCTAGGTGTTTTTGTTTCTGTTCCTCTACTGATTTTTGGCTAACAAATATTAAAATACTAGCCAAATTTTGAATGTGAATGTAGTCTTAACGTCTATGGGCAGTCCAGAAATAATAAAGCAGGGTATGTCATATTCACATAGGACAATATGCTCTCAAGAATTATTATTTTTTAAGCAAACATAAAAATAGTTACATCTGATGAAATAGCATTTTCAAGATTATCAGAAAATAACACATGACCACAATAATTGACCAATATAAATCTAGCTTATTACATTCAGGGGTGATTATTCAGAAAGGTAACAAATTACAATTCAGCTTATCTGTTTTGCAGCCATAAAATGAAACATTAAGGGCCTGTTCAAAAGTTGCATTTTTTGCAGCATTTTTTTTCTTTTTATGCCTGTTTCTCTGTGGTAAAAATGAAGTGATTTACAATACCAGCAAAATGAATAAGATTACTGATAACTCCTTTACATGTTGCCTACTTTTCCTTTGCAAATTGAACCTTTTTTTCAAATCTGCAACTGTACGCCGGTGTCCCTGCATGCTTTGTCTCCTGGCAGGGACGCCGTTATGCTAACCGCCCTGGCCACCCAGTCGCATCCTCTGCTCCAACTCTGGGGTCATGCAAACGCCACACATGTCTTTTGGCAGCACGCTGACACTTAAAGAGAGAGTGTGCGTGCACCTGATGTGTCCCCAGCCATTAGCTGGGAGGCAATAAGTACTTAAGGAACCTTCACCTGTTGGAAGGTGCCTGAGCATCTTTAGAACATTTTCAATTAGCACTTTGTTCCTTGTTGTTATGTCCCTGTGTCCAGGAAACTGAGGACTAAGAGCACTACACGTGTTCGAAACGCGTCCAGTCGTTCAGGACATTCCTTCCTTCAGTATATACTGGTTATCAGCAGCTTTAATTTGTTTCAATAAAGATTTTGGATTTTATTTCCTGAGCTGGATACCTTCTTTTTTCTGCCTGTGTCCATCCCGCCTGAATCTGATTCTTTACCGTCTTGTCTGAACCTGTTCCTGTGTCTGACCTGCCAGTACCTAGTCCTGAACCTACCTTGTCCGGTTATGTCTTGTATCCAGAAGCTGCATAGTCTGGACCCGTACCAGTGGCTGTCCTATCTTCTATCCAGAAGCCACACAGTCTGAACTTGTACCAGTGACCATCCTGTCTTTTATCCTGAAGCAGTACAGTCTGAACCCAAACCAGTGGCGATCCTGTCTTCCTCACAGTCTGAACCCGTTCTATTGGCCAGCCTGTCTTGTATCAAGAAGCTGCACTGTCGACAGCTGCACCAATATCCGGTCTTGCCTGAGACTCCGAACCAGCATTTCTGACCTTTGGGGTCACCTACTACAGTTCCGGAGACTGCCCGAGAGTGGTAGCTAGTGGCTGCCTGCAGCTCAAGCCTATCTTCACCATCAGAGACAACAGTGAAAACCAAGTAGACGCTTAGTTACGCCCCTCCAGGGTAAGACCGACCGATGGCGCATTGGGTCCACGATTCAAGAGCGTGACAGCAGCATGTTGATTCTTTCAGTGTTTTTGCAGCGTTTTTCACCCATTTAAATGAATAGGAAAAAAATTGCACGTAAAACCACAGTAAAAACACACTAAAAAATGTTTGCTGCAAATACTAACACTGCGCACATACGCTAAAGAACATATATCTGACTTGTGGTGTATTCATTCATTAGATTTCTTTGAAACTGTAGTAAATATCCTTGAAGCTATTTGTATATCAGGAGTCATGTAAACATTCAGACAACTGGAACTAATTAAAATATATTTAGGCTTTTCTTTAATACATCTTTTTAATCTTTGCTCTGGTATTCATTTCCTGCCACAGGCAACCACAATTCCCAGTGGTCCTGTCTTCCAAAAAGCTTTCTCTGTGAATTATATGATGCCACATGTTGCAGAACTACAATGACAGCAGAATAGCAAAAACAATTAACACCACAGTTGTCACACTACCCATGGTATGTTTTTATTTAGATGTTTTAACAAATGGTTTACAGAGAAATGATATGTGCTTAGATAAGGACAATTGCAGATTCTAGTAGTTAAGGGTATGTGCACACGATCAGGAGCGGCTGAGTACTTGCTCAGGATTTGATGCAGGTCAAATCTGCACCAAATCTGCATCTGAGGTCACTGGCAGGTCAACTGCATTTTTTATGCGTTTTTTTCATTGCATGCATTTTTTTGTCACTTGAAATAAAGCTAATTGAAAGTTGGCTTCTGGGAAGGAAGTGATTTCCTGTTTGCAGATATATTGGGGTATGTTCCCATGGTCAGTAAACGCTGCGGGTTGGATGCTTCGTACATCCACAGCGTCCAACCTGCAGCATCCAGCTGTTACAGCATAGTTGATGTGATTTCAAGAAATTCCATGCCCACTATGTGTGTACCGATGCCCGCGTCTCACCCACAGAGACGGACATGTGGTGCGTCTTTCCAGACCGCAGCATGTCAATTTATGTAGCTGCGTAAATGACCCATTCACTATCACAGATGCGGTAAAACCGCATTATCTTCCTAGTCACGTGCCTATTAAGTGCGGGAACGCAGCTTACTACGCATGTGAAAATTGAAAAAATTCAAAGATGGGTTGAAATAAAAACCAAGATGAAAAAGATGATAAAAAATAATAACAATAATAATGAATGATACAATATAATATAAAAATACCTTTATTGAAATATTGGCACAACAATTAAATACATGAAATTGTGTATATATATAAAATAAAATAAGATAATGTAATGACATATACAACCACAAAAGCAATATATTTATGGACAATGGAAAAACCAGTCCATAACAAAAGGCTTAATTAATGATCCAGATACAAAAAAGTGCATAAATAGAGTAACATAAAATATCTAATAAATGTGTCCAAAAGTGCAAAATAGTGCATAAAAGTGCTAATGTGCAAAAGAATTATACATATAAATCCGCGTCGGGGCGCGTTCTTATACAACCCATACAGCACCAATTGGCTTACAGGTATTATTTTGTGTCTTGCACTCGCCTCACGGCGATTTATATGTATAATTCTTTTGCACATTAGCACTTTTATGCACTATTTTGCACTTTTGGACACATTTATTAGATATTTTATGTTACTCTATTTATGCACTTTTTTGTATCTGGATCATTAATTAAGCCTTTTGTTATGGACTGGTTTTTCCATTGTCCATAAATATATTGCTTTTGTGGTTGTATATGTCATTACATTATCTTATTTTATTTTATATATATACACAATTTCATGTATTTAATTGTTGTGCCAATATTTCAATAAAGGTATTTTTATATTATATTGTATCATTCATTATTATTGTTATTATTTTTTATCATCTTTTTCATCTTGGTTTTTATTTCAACCCATCTTTGAATTTTTTCAATTTTCATTTACACCCGGATGGTCTGCCATCCCCTTTTTTGGGGGATTGATTCCAGCACACATTTGATATTGATAATTTTATTATTATATTCTTCTGAAATTATTGCATCTTATATAGGCACTGTGTGATTGGTTCTTTTCCCCTGTTTATTCTTACTACGCATGTGTACTAATTTAAATAAAGGTGTACATTGTTTCAGCCGGAAGTTCGCATACATTGCATTTTGTTGAAAAAATGAGAAATTGTTGATCAACTTTAACCCCTCTAACTTCCTAAGAAAAAATTTGAAGTGACTTTGAGGGGCCTAAATGACAGAAAAAACACAAAAGTGAAACCATTCTAAAAGCTGTATCCCTCAAAACCACATTCAAGAAGTTTATTAACCCTTCACGTGCTTCACAGGAATTAATGCAATGTGGAAGGAAAAAATAAACAGTTTACTTTTTTTCACAAACATTTTACTTTAGCCTTATTTTTTTATTTTCACAAGGGTAACTGACGAAATTGGATGCCAAAATGTATTGTGCAATATTTCCTGAGTACACCAATACCCCATATGTGTGGGAAAACTACTGTTTGGGCGCACAGCAGGGCTGGGAAGGGAAGGAGCGCCATTTGACTTTTGGAACTCAAAATTGGCTTGAACAGATAGCGAATGCCATGTTGCATTTGCAGATCCCCTGATGTGCTGATGTGCCTAAACTGTGGAAATCCCCCACAAGTGACCCCATTTTAGTAACTACATCCATCAAGAAACTTTTCTTAACCCCTTACCTACAATGGACGTAATATTCCGTCCATGTGACCCTGGACCTAATTCCCATGGACGGAATATTACGTCATAGCGATCAGCGGCGCCCACATGGTGAGCGCCGCTGATCGCGGCCGAGTGTCAGCTGATTATCACAGCTGACACCCGGCACAATGTGTCAGGGGCGGTCATGGACCGCCCCCGACACGTTAACTCCTTCCACACCGCGATCAAACACGATCGCGGTGTACCGGGGGTTAAAAGGAAGCATCGGCAGGGAGGGGGCTCCCTCCGTGCTTCCCTGAGCCCCCCACAGCAGCGCAATGTGCAGCGCTGCTGCGGGGGTCTCTTCCCTACAGGTCCCCGGATCCAAGATGGTGACGGGGACCTTCGGGGGCCTGTAGGGAGCTGACTTCCTCAGTACCTGCAAAGCGCAGGCATGAGGAAGTCTGCAGCACTGCCTGTGACAGATTGCTGATCTGTCACAGTGATCTGTGATGTGACAGATCAGCGATCTGTCACAGGACAGTGATGTCCCCCCTGGGACAACCTAATAAAGTTAAAAAAATAAAAAAAAGTGTAAAACTAATTTTAAAAAAATCGCTAAATAAATTAGAAAAAAAAAAAAATTCCCAAATAAATTCATTTTTTGGAAATAAAAAAAAACACAATAAAAGTACATATATTTGGTATCGCCACGTCCGTAGCGACCTGCCCTGTAAAACTGTCCCATTAGTTAACCCCTTTAGTGAATCCCTTAAAAATTAAAAATAAAAAACGAAGCAAAAAATAATGATTTATTATCATACCGCCGAACAAAAAGTGCAATAACGCGCAATCAAAAAGACGCATATAAATATCCATGGTACCGGTGAAAACGTCCTCTTGTCCCGCAAAAAAACGAGCCACCATACAGTGTCATCAGCGGAAAAATAAAAAAGTTATAGCTCGCAGAATAAAGCGATGCAAAAATAATTATTTTTTATATAAAATAGTTTTCATTGCATAAAACCGCCAAAACATAAAAAAAGACATAAATGAGATATCGCTGTAACCGTACCGACCCAAAGAATAAAACCGCTTTATCAATTTTACCGCACGCAGAACGGTGTAAACGCACCACCCAAAAGACATTCATGAAACGCTGGTTTTCGTTCATTCTGCGTCCCAAAAATCGGAATAAAAAGCGATCAAAAAATGTCACGTGCCCGAAAATGATACCAATAAAAACGTCAACTCGTCCCGCAAAAAATAAGACCTCACATGACTCAGTGGGTCAAAATACGGAAAAATTATAGCTCTCAATATGTGGTGATGCAAAAACTATTTTTACAATAAGCGTCTTTTAGCCTATGACAGCTGCCAAATATAAAAACCGCCATAAATAGTAAATCAAACCCCCCGTTATCACACCCTTAGTTAGCGAAAAATGATAAAATTAAAAGAAAATGTATTTATTTCCTTTTTCTCATTAGGGTTAGGGCTAGGGCTAGGGTTAGGGCTGAGATTAGGGTTAGGGGTGTGTTGGGGTTAAGGTTGGAGTTAGAATTGGGGGTTTCCACTGTTTGGGCACATCAGGTGCTCTCCAAATGCAACATGGCGTCGGATCTCAATTCAGGCCAATTCTGCGTTGAAAAAGTCAAATGGTGCTCCTTCCCTTCCAAGCTCTGCCATGCGCCCAAACAGTGTTTTACCCCCACATATAGGGTATCAGCATACTCAGGACAAATTGCAAAACAACTATTGGGGTCCAATTTCTCCTGTTACCCTTAGGAAAATAAAAAATTGGGGGCAAAAATATCATTTTTGTGGAAAAAAATGATTTTTTTATTTTCACGCCCGGGCGTCATAAACTTCTGTGAAGCACTTGGGGGTTCAAAGTGCTCACCACACATCTAGATAAGTTCCTTAGGGGGTCTAGTTTCCAAAATGGGGTCACTTGTGGGGAGTTTCAATAGTTTAGGTACATCAGGAGCTCTCCAAACGCACATGACACCCGCAGACCATTCCATCAAAGTCTGCATTCCAAAACGTCACTACTTCCCTTCCGAGCCCCGACGTGTGCCCACACAGTAGTTTTCTCCCACATATGAGGTATCAGCGTTCTCAGGACAAATTGGACAACAACTTTTTGGGTCCATTTTCTCCTGGTACCCTTGGGAAAATAAAAAATTGGGGACTAATTGATCATGTTTGTGGAAAAAATACGATTTTTTTATTTTCATGCCCGGGCATTATAAACTTCTGTTAAGCCCTTGGGGGTTCAAAGTGCTCACCACACATCTAGATAAGTTCCTTAGGGGGTCTAGTTTCCAAAATGGGGTCACTTGTGGGGGGGTTTCTACTGTTTAGGTACATCAGGGGCTCTCCAAAAGCAACATGACACCCGCAGACCATTCCATCAAAGTCTGCATTCCAAAACGTCACTACTTCCCTTCCGAGCCCCGACGTGTGCCCATACAGTAGTTTTCACCCACATATGAGGTATCAGCGTACTCAGGACAAATTGGACAACAACTTTTGGGGTCCAATTTCTCCTGGTACCTTTGGGAAAATAAAAAAATTGGTGACTAACAGACCATGTTTGTGGAAAAAATACGATTTTTTTATTTTCACTCCCAGGCATTATAAACTTCTGTGAAGCACTGGGGGGGTTCAAAGTTCTCACCACACATCTAGATAAGTTCCTTGGGGGGTCTAGTTTCCAAAATGGTGTTATTTGTGGGGGGTTTCCACTGTTTTGGTACATCAGGGGCTTTCCAAACGCGACATGGCAGCAGCCAAAAACGTCAAATGGCGCTGCTTCCCTTCCGAGCTCTGCCATGCAAAACCAGGGGAAGAGTCTTGAGGAGATCATTTGCATATTCCCAGTGCCTTCTGGGATAAGTGAAGAGTCTCCGCGAGCTCAACGATCACTGGGTTTTGGCCATTGCAGCTGAAAAGAGGAAATCGGAAAACCAGGGGAAGAGTCTTGAGGAGATCATTTGCATATTCCCAGTGCCTTCTGGGATAAGTGAAGAGTCTCCGCGAGCTCAACGATCACTGGGTTTTGGCCGTTGCAGCTGAAAAGAGGAAATCGGAAAACCAGGGGAAGAGTCTTGAGGAGATCATTTGCATATTCCCAGTGCCTTCTGGGATAAGTGAAGAGTCTCCGCGAGCTCAACGATCACTGGGTTTTGGCCGTTGCAGCTGAAAAGAGGAAATCGGAAAACCAGGGGAAGAGTCTTGAGGAGATCATTTGCATATTCCCAGTGCCTTCTGGGATAAGTGAAGAGTCTCCGCGAGCTCAACGATCACTGGGTTTTGGCCGTTGCAGCTGAAAAGAGGAAATCGGAAAACCAGGGGAAGAGTCTTGAGGAGATCATTTGCATATTCCCAGTGCCTTCTGGGATAAGTGAAGAGTCTCCGCGAGCTCAACGATCACTGGGTTTTGGCCGTTGCAGCTGAAAAGAGGAAATCGGAAAACCAGGGGAAGAGTCTTGAGGAGATCATTTGCATATTCCCAGTGCCTTCTGGGATAAGTGAAGAGTCTCCGCGAGCTCAACGATCACTGGGTTTTGGCCGTTGCAGCTGAAAAGAGGAAATCGGAAAACCAGGGGAAGAGTCTTGAGGAGATCATTTGCATATTCCCAGTGCCTTCTGGGATAAGTGAAGAGTCTCCGCGAGCTCAACGATCACTGGGTTTTGGCCGTTGCAGCTGAAAAGAGGAAATCGGAAAACCAGGGGAAGAGTCTTGAGGAGATCATTTGCATATTCCCAGTGCCTTCTGGGATAAGTGAAGAGTCTCCGCGAGCTCAACGATCACTGGGTTTTGGCCGTTGCAGCTGAAAAGAGGAAATCGGAAAACCAGGGGAAGAGTCTTGAGGAGATCATTTGCATATTCCCAGTGCCTTCTGGGATAAGTGAAGAGTCTCCGCGAGCTCAACGATCACTGGGTTTTGGCCGTTGCAGCTGAAAAGAGGAAATCGGAAAACCAGGGGAAGAGTCTTGAGGAGATCATTTGCATATTCCCAGTGCCTTCTGGGATAAGTGAAGAGTCTCCGCGAGCTCAACGATCACTGGGTTTTGGCCGTTGCAGCTGAAAAGAGGAAATCGGAAAACCAGGGGAAGAGTCTTGAGGAGATCATTTGCATATTCCCAGTGCCTTCTGGGATAAGTGAAGAGTCTCCGCGAGCTCAACGATCACTGGGTTTTGGCCGTTGCAGCTGAAAAGAGGAAATCGGAAAACCAGGGGAAGAGTCTTGAGGAGATCATTTGCATATTCCCAGTGCCTTCTGGGATAAGTGAAGAGTCTCCGCGAGCTCAACGATCACTGGGTTTTGGCCGTTGCAGCTGAAAAGAGGAAATCGGAAAACCAGGGGAAGAGTCTTGAGGAGATCATTTGCATATTCCCAGTGCCTTCTGGGATAAGTGAAGAGTCTCCGCGAGCTCAACGATCACTGGGTTTTGGCCGTTGCAGCTGAAAAGAGGAAATCGGAAAACCAGGGGAAGAGTCTTGAGGAGATCATTTGCATATTCCCAGTGCCTTCTGGGATAAGTGAAGAGTCTCCGCGAGCTCAACGATCACTGGGTTTTGGCCGTTGCAGCTGAAAAGAGGAAATCGGAAAACCAGGGGAAGAGTCTTGAGGAGATCATTTGCATATTCCCAGTGCCTTCTGGGATAAGTGAAGAGTCTCCGCGAGCTCAACGATCACTGGGTTTTGGCCGTTGCAGCTGAAAAGAGGAAATCGGAAAACCAGGGGAAGAGTCTTGAGGAGATCATTTGCATATTCCCAGTGCCTTCTGGGATAAGTGAAGAGTCTCCGCGAGCTCAACGATCACTGGGTTTTGGCCGTTGCAGCTGAAAAGAGGAAATCGGAAAACCAGGGGAAGAGTCTTGAGGAGATCATTTGCATATTCCCAGTGCCTTCTGGGATAAGTGAAGAGTCTCCGCGAGCTCAACGATCACTGGGTTTTGGCCGTTGCAGCTGAAAAGAGGAAATCGGAAAACCAGGGGAAGAGTCTTGAGGAGATCATTTGCATATTCCCAGTGCCTTCTGGGATAAGTGAAGAGTCTCCGCGAGCTCAACGATCACTGGGTTTTGGCCGTTGCAGCTGAAAAGAGGAAATCGGAAAACCAGGGGAAGAGTCTTGAGGAGATCATTTGCATATTCCCAGTGCCTTCTGGGATAAGTGAAGAGTCTCCGCGAGCTCAACGATCACTGGGTTTTGGCCGTTGCAGCTGAAAAGAGGAAATCGGAAAACCAGGGGAAGAGTCTTGAGGAGATCATTTGCATATTCCCAGTGCCTTCTGGGATAAGTGAAGAGTCTCCGCGAGCTCAACGATCACTGGGTTTTGGCCGTTGCAGCTGAAAAGAGGAAATCGGAAAACCAGGGGAAGAGTCTTGAGGAGATCATTTGCATATTCCCAGTGCCTTCTGGGATAAGTGAAGAGTCTCCGCGAGCTCAACGATCACTGGGTTTTGGCCGTTGCAGCTGAAAAGAGGAAATCGGAAAACCAGGGGAAGAGTCTTGAGGAGATCATTTGCATATTCCCAGTGCCTTCTGGGATAAGTGAAGAGTCTCCGCGAGCTCAACGATCACTGGGTTTTGGCCGTTGCAGCTGAAAAGAGGAAATCGGAAAACCAGGGGAAGAGTCTTGAGGAGATCATTTGCATATTCCCAGTGCCTTCTGGGATAAGTGAAGAGTCTCCGCGAGCTCAACGATCACTGGGTTTTGGCCGTTGCAGCTGAAAAGAGGAAATCGGAAAACCAGGGGAAGAGTCTTGAGGAGATCATTTGCATATTCCCAGTGCCTTCTGGGATAAGTGAAGAGTCTCCGCGAGCTCAACGATCACTGGGTTTTGGCCGTTGCAGCTGAAAAGAGGAAATCGGAAAACCAGGGGAAGAGTCTTGAGGAGATCATTTGCATATTCCCAGTGCCTTCTGGGATAAGTGAAGAGTCTCCGCGAGCTCAACGATCACTGGGTTTTGGCCGTTGCAGCTGAAAAGAGGAAATCGGAAAACCAGGGGAAGAGTCTTGAGGAGATCATTTGCATATTCCCAGTGCCTTCTGGGATAAGTGAAGAGTCTCCGCGAGCTCAACGATCACTGGGTTTTGGCCGTTGCAGCTGAAAAGAGGAAATCGGAAAACCAGGGGAAGAGTCTTGAGGAGATCATTTGCATATTCCCAGTGCCTTCTGGGATAAGTGAAGAGTCTCCGCGAGCTCAACGATCACTGGGTTTTGGCCGTTGCAGCTGAAAAGAGGAAATCGGAAAACCAGGGGAAGAGTCTTGAGGAGATCATTTGCATATTCCCAGTGCCTTCTGGGATAAGTGAAGAGTCTCCGCGAGCTCAACGATCACTGGGTTTTGGCCGTTGCAGCTGAAAAGAGGAAATCGGAAAACCAGGGGAAGAGTCTTGAGGAGATCGTTTGCATATTCCCAGTGCCTTCTGGGATAAGTGAAGAGTCTCCGCGAGCTCAACGATCACTGGGTTTTGGCCGTTGCAGCTGAAAAGAGGAAATCGGAAAACCAGGGGAAGAGTCTTGAGGAGATCGTTTGCATATTCCCAGTGCCTTCTGGGATAAGTGAAGAGTCTCCGCGAGCTCAACGATCACTGGGTTTTGGCCGTTGCAGCTGAAAAGAGGAAATCGGAAAACCAGGGGAAGAGTCTTGAGGAGATCGTTTGCATATTCCCAGTGCCTTCTGGGATAAGTGAAGAGTCTCCGCGAGCTCAACGATCACTGGGTTTTGGCCGTTGCAGCTGAAAAGAGGAAATCGGAAAACCAGGGGAAGAGTCTTGAGGAGATCGTTTGCATATTCCCAGTGCCTTCTGGGATAAGTGAAGAGTCTCCGCGAGCTCAACGATCACTGGGTTTTGGCCGTTGCAGCTGAAAAGAGGAAATCGGAAAACCAGGGGAAGAGTCTTGAGGAGATCATTTGCATATTCCCAGTGCCTTCTGGGATAAGTGAAGAGTCTCCGCGAGCTCAACGATCACTGGGTTTTGGCCGTTGCAGCTGAAAAGAGGAAATCGGAAAACCAGGGGAAGAGTCTTGAGGAGATCATTTGCATATTCCCAGTGCCTTCTGGGATAAGTGAAGAGTCTCCGCGAGCTCAACGATCACTGGGTTTTGGCCGTTGCAGCTGAAAAGAGGAAATCGGAAAACCAGGGGAAGAGTCTTGAGGAGATCATTTGCATATTCCCAGTGCCTTCTGGGATAAGTGAAGAGTCTCCGCGAGCTCAACGATCACTGGGTTTTGGCCGTTGCAGCTGAAAAGAGGAAATCGGAAAACCAGGGGAAGAGTCTTGAGGAGATCATTTGCATATTCCCAGTGCCTTCTGGGATAAGTGAAGAGTCTCCGCGAGCTCAACGATCACTGGGTTTTGGCCGTTGCAGCTGAAAAGAGGAAATCGGAAAACCAGGGGAAGAGTCTTGAGGAGATCATTTGCATATTCCCAGTGCCTTCTGGGATAAGTGAAGAGTCTCCGCGAGCTCAACGATCACTGGGTTTTGGCCGTTGCAGCTGAAAAGAGGAAATCGGAAAACCAGGGGAAGAGTCTTGAGGAGATCATTTGCATATTCCCAGTGCCTTCTGGGATAAGTGAAGAGTCTCCGCGAGCTCAACGATCACTGGGTTTTGGCCGTTGCAGCTGAAAAGAGGAAATCGGAAAACCAGGGGAAGAGTCTTGAGGAGATCATTTGCATATTCCCAGTGCCTTCTGGGATAAGTGAAGAGTCTCCGCGAGCTCAACGATCACTGGGTTTTGGCCGTTGCAGCTGAAAAGAGGAAATCGGAAAACCAGGGGAAGAGTCTTGAGGAGATCATTTGCATATTCCCAGTGCCTTCTGGGATAAGTGAAGAGTCTCCGCGAGCTCAACGATCACTGGGTTTTGGCCGTTGCAGCTGAAAAGAGGAAATCGGAAAAACCGCGCGCCTATCGGCGCGCGAATTTGGGCTCATCTTTCATCGTTTTTAAGAAATCTCAAGATGGAAGAGGCCAGGAGCCATTTGGTGAGCTGCATTTCTTGCTACATGTTCACAGATTTACCAGTGGAAAAGCCAAACTTTACATGCCACAAATGCAAGCTTGTGTCCCTGTTGGAGGAAAAGTTGCAAAATCTCGAAGAGAGGTTAGCTACGTTGAAGATCATTAAGGAAGGTGAAGAGTTCTTGGACAGAACAGAATTATCTCTTCATGTTACAGAAAGAGAAGAAATTCGAAGTGCACCTGAAGAAACAGAGGAATGGAGACATGTGACCCAGAGAAGCAGGAGGATCAGGAGGCAGTCAGCACCCATACTGCTCAGAAACCAGTACCAGGCTCTCACGCAGGAAAACAATGAAGAAATACATCAGGATAAGACTTTGCCAACAAGCAGCAACCTTGTACGCCTTCAGAGTCCTCCTGGATGGAGAAAGAAAAATGTTGTGAAGAAGAAACGGAGAGTGGTGGTCATGGGGGATTCCCTGTTGAGAGGAACTGAGGCCGCTATCTGCAGACCGGATATAACTTCAAGAGAAATGTGTTGTCTTCCAGGTGCAAAAATTAAAGATGTGTCTGACAGGATATCAGGACTCTTCAGACCTACAGATGACTACCCATTCCTGCTACTACATGTGGGAACAAATGACACTGCAAGAAACGACCTGGAAACCATCTGCAGAGACTTTGAAGACTTAGGCAAGAAAGTGAAAGAACTGGGAGCGCAGGTGGTCTTCTCTTCCATCCTCCCAGTGGATGGCCATGGAACAAGGAGGTGGAATAAGATTCTGCAGGTGAACAACTGGCTACGACGATGGTGCCGTCAGCAACGATTTGGATTTCTGGATCACGGAGTGAACTACTTATACGATGGACTACTTGCTAGAGATGGGGTGCACCTTACGAAGACTGGTAAGCATGTATTTGGAAGTCGCCTTGCTACACTTGTAAGGAGAGCTTTAAACTAGAACAACATGGGAAGGGAAGCAAAAGACCAGAAAAAGCCATACACCTGACAAATGCTATTGAGAACTCTGCTATTAGAAGTGGAAAGGAAGAACAAAGACGAAAGAATCTAATTAATAAAAATATTGGAGAAAGAGAAACCAATCACAAACTAAAATGTTTCTATACTAATGCACAAAGCATGGGCAACAAACAAGGAGAATTGGAACTACTAACACAGGAAAATAAATATGATGTCATTGGAATCACTGAAACTTGGTGGGACAATACACATGATTGGAATACAAGACTAGAAGGATACAATTTATTTGCAAGAAACAGACTTGATAAACGAGGAGGGGGTGTCGCATTGTATGTTAGAAACGCGTATATCTGCACAGAGATTGAAGCTTCAGAGACTGGGAGTTCTGTGGAAACTGTTTGGGTAAGAATACAAGGACAGAGCAATGGAAAGGACACCATTGTAGGCATTTACTACAGGCCGCCTGTGCAAGCTGAAGCTATGGATGAACTCTTTATGCATCAAATGGCCAAGTTCTCCAAAAAATATGACATAGTTGTCATGGGAGATTTCAACTATCCAGACATTTGTTGGGAATCTCTCTCAGGCAAAACTAACAGGTCAAGGAAATTCTTATCCTCTCTTGCTGACAACTTTATCTTCCAAAAGGTAAGGGAGAAAACAAGGGGAACTGCTACCTTGGATCTAATCCTTATAAACAGGGAGGAAATGGTTGAGGAGGTAAAAGTGGCTGGGACCCTAGGAGGTAGCGACCATGCTATGCTATTTTAGAATTTTGGATAACTAGAGGCGGAAGACCTGTGAAGACTCAGACATCAAGGTTAGATTTCAGAAAGGCAGATTTTAAGGGATTCAGAAAGAGAATTGGAGGGATCCAATGGCTGGATATCCTTAAAGACAAAAATGTCCAGGAAGGATGGGAAATCTTGAAAAATGAAATTCTCAAAGCACAGTTGTTAACAATTCCGAAAAGAGGGAAGAATAGGAAGCAGTTAAGGAAACCAGGATGGATGAACACAGAACTTAAGCACATGCTAAAAAGGAAGAAAAAAATGTTTATAAAATGGAAAGAGGGAGGCATATCTAAAGAAGAATATAATGCTGTCTGCAGAACCTGCAGGGCACAAATCAGATTAGCTAAAGCTGAAAATGAATTGAGGCTTGCAAGAGATGTCAAAAGCAATAATAAAGGATTTTGGGGATATGTCAAAAGTAAAAGAAAAGTCAAAGATGCTATAGGATTTTTACAGGATGAAAATGATGAAATGGTAAGACAGGATGTTGAGAAGGCTGAACTTTTAAATTCCTATTTTGCATCTGTTTTCTCTCAAAAAGGAAATGTAACATCAACTGTTATTCACTGTCCTATTAAGGGAATAGAAGAATCCAGGATATCTATAAACAGAAAGATAGTGAGGAAACACTTAGCTAGCCTAAATGAATTCAAGTCTCCAGGTCCAGATGAATTACACCCCAGAGTACTGAAGGAGATAGCAGAAGAAATTTTTGAACCCCTCTCTATAATCTTTGAAAATTCTTGGAGAACAGGAGAAGTGCCAGAAGACTGGAGAAGAGCAAATGTTGTTCCTATCTTCAAAAAGGGGAAGAAGGTGGACCCAGGTAACTATAGGCCGGTGAGTCTGACTTCTATACCAGGAAAGATCTTTGAACAAATTATTAAACAACATGTATGTCAATACCTGGATAAGAATGAAGTGATTAAACAGAGTCAGCATGGGTTTGTAACTAATAAGTCATGTCAGACTAACTTAATTTCCTTCTATGACGGTATCACTGATTGGGTAGATCAAGAAAATGCTGTAGATATAGTATATCTTGACTTCAGCAAAGCATTTGACAAAGTCTCTCATACAATCCTTATTGAAAAAATGATTAAGTATGGAATGGACAAGGCAACTGTTAGGTGGATTCATAACTGGCTTAGTGATCGGACCCAAAGAGTGGTCGTAAATGGCTGCACATCCAGTTGGAAGAATGTCTCAAGTGGGGTACCACAGGGCTCTGTCCTGGGCCCTGTATTGTTCAACATCTTTATCAACGATTTAGATGAAGGAATTGAGGGTAAACTGATTAAATTTGCTGATGACACAAAGCTAGGAGGGATAGCTAATACTAGAGAAGAGAGAGAGAGGATTCAAAAAGATTTAAATAAACTGGAGAAGTGGGCAGCAACTAACAGAATGGTTTTTAACAGGGAGAAATGCAAAGTACTACATCTGGGCAATAAAAATGGAAAAAGCATATATAGAATGGGAGGAATAGGGCTAAGTGACAGCACATGTGAAAAAGACTTGGGTATACTAATAGATCACAGACTGAATATGAGTCAACAGTGTGATGCAGCAGCAAAAAAGGCAAATGCAATTCTAGGATGTATTAACAGAAGCATACAGTCTAGATCACGTGAAGTCATTATTTCCCTCTACTCCTCTTTGGTCAGACCTCATCTGGAATATTGTGTCCAGTTTTGGGCACCACATTTTAAAAAAGACATCAACAAACTGGAGCAAGTTCAGAAAAGAGCGACCAGAATGGTGACCGGTCTGCAAACCCTGTCTTATGAGGAAAGGTTGCAGGATTTGGGAATGTTTAGTTTGCAAAAGAGAAGACTGAGAGGAGACTTAATAGCTGTCTACAAATATCTAAAGGGCTGTCACATTGTAGAAGGATCAACTTTATTCTCATTTGCACAAGGAAAGACTAGAAGCAATGGGATGAAACTGAATGGGAGGAGACACAGATTAGATATTAGAAAAAACTTTTTGACAGTTAGAGTGATCAATGAGTGGAACAGGCTGCCACGAGAAGTGGTGAGTTCTCCTTCAATGGAAGTCTTCAAACAGAGGCTGGACAGACATCTGACTGGGATGATTTAGCGAATCCTGCTTTGAGCAGGGGGTTGGACCAGATGGCCCAGGAGGTCCCTTCCAACTCTACGATTCTATGATTCTATGATTCTATGCGCCCAAATAGTGGTTTACCCCCACATGTGGGGTATCAGCGTACTCAGGACAAATTGCACAATAACTTTTAGGGTCCTGTTACCCTTGTAAGAAGAAGCAGCTCACACTGCTGTCTACCCTGTCTTTCTGATTTAATACTGGAGATTCCAGGGGTGATGAGGTAAGAAGAGGCTGCTCATACTACTGTCTACCATGGAGATACCAGGAGTGCCAAGATAAGAAGGACACTCACAGTATTGTTTACCCTATCTATCTGTTGTTTACCCTATCTATCTGTTGTAATGCTGGAGCTGCTGGGATGATAAGACCCTACTCACCATGCTGTCCACCATATCTATCTAATCTAACATATAAGATACAGGGTGTGCCAAGGTAAGAAGAGGACACTCACAGTGCTGTCTACCCTGTCTACCTAATCTAATATTGGAGATACCAGGGGTGTTAAGGTAAAAAGACACCAGTCACAATACTGTCTACCATGTCTATCTGATCTAATACTGGAGATTGCAGGGGTGATAATGTAAAATAATAATAATCTTTATTTATATAGTGCCAACATATTCTGCAGCGCTTTACAGTTTAACAGTGTCAAAGCACAAGTCATAAGGGTACCGTTACACCTAGCGATGCACCAGCGATCCCGACCAGCGATATGACACGGTCAGGATCGCTGGTGCATCGCTAGGTGGTCGCTAGTGAGCTGCCACAAAGGCAGATCTCACCAGCGACATCGCTGGGGACGCGGATCGCTACTTACCTGTCAGACGCGGCGATCCTGCGTCCTCCCACCCGCGCCCACGCGTCGCTCGTCGGCGCCACAGCAGGAAGCCCAGCAGGAAGTGACCGATGAGGAATGATTCAGGAGCTTCTCGCGCGATCAGCGATAACCAGCGGGGGAGCCGGTCGGAGGTAAGTATCACATGCAGCGATATCGCTAGCAATATCGCTGCTACGTCACAAAATCGGTGACTTTACAGCGATATTGCTAGCGATATTGCAGTGTGTAACGGGGGCTTTAGTAACAACGTTAACAATACAATAATTAAAGCAAAATAAGACGAAATAAGACGACCCTGCTCGTGAGAGCTTACAATCTACAATGAGGTGAGGGAGATACAAAGTACAGGTGTGTATTTACAATTATGTATTTACAATGAAGGTCCAGCCATCTTGAGGGAGTGAGGGATGGATGGAGATAGTGAATGGGCTACACATGAACACTTACACATAGAGTGACTTTGATTAGTGAATGTGATAAGCCGCTCTGAACAAATGTGTTTTGAGGGAGCGCCTAAAACTATGCAAATTGTGGTTAGTCCTAATTTCTTGGGGTAGAGCATTCCAGAGGATAGGAGCAGCACGGGAGAAGTCTTGGAGTCGGGAGTGGGAGGTACGGATTAGTGCAGAGATTAGTCGAAAGTCGTTTGCAGAGCGCAGCGGTCGGCTAGGCCGATAGACAGAAATGAGGGAGGAGATGTAGGGGGGTGCAGCACCGTGGAGAGCTTTGTGGGTGAGAACAAGTACTTTGAATTGGATCCTATAATGAATGGGCAGTCAGTGTAATGGCTGATGAAGAGCGGACACGTCCGAGTACCGATTAGCCAGATGGACGACCCTGGCTGCTGCATTAAGTATGGACTGGAGAGGGGATAGTCAAGTGACGGGGAGGCAAATTAATAGAGCGTTGCAGTAATCCAGGCAGGAGTGGATCAATGCTACAGTGAGGGTTTTTGTTGTTTCCATGGTGAGAAAAGGGCGGATTCTAGATTTGTTCTTTAGGTGTAAGCGGCAAGAGTGGGCAAGAGATTGTATATGGGATGTGAAGGAGAGATTGGTGTCAAACATAACACCCAGACAGTGCGCCTGCTGCCGGGGAGTTATTGTGGTACCACCCACGGAGAGGGAAATGTCAGATTTAGGGAGGTTAGTAGATGGCGGGAGCAGAAGTTCAGTTTTGGAGAGGTTGAGTTTCAGATAGAGAGTGGACATGAAATTGGAGACTGCGGACAGACAGTCACTGGCGTTCTGTAGTACAGAGGAGGTAAGGTCGGGGGAAGATGTATATAGTTGTGTGTCATCAGCATAAAGATGGTACCGAAAGCCAAATCTGCTGATGGTCTGTCCAATTGGGGCTGTGTAGAGAGAAAAGAGAAGGGGGGCAATGACTGAGCCCTGAGGTACCCCGACAGCAAGAGGAAGAGGAGATGAAGTGGAGCCAGAGAACAAAACACTGAAGGAGCGGTCAGAGAGATAGGAAGAGAACCAGGAGAGAGCAGTGTCCTTAATGCCTAGTGACTGGAGCCTAGAGAGTAGGAGATGGTGGTCAACAGTATCGAAAGCTGCATATAGGTCAAGAAGAATGAGCAGAGAGTGGTCACCGTTATGTTTTGCTGTCAGAAGGTCATTGGTCACTTTGATGAGTGCAGTTTCAGTCGAATGTAGGGTGCGGAAGCCGGACTGTGAAGGGTCTAGAAGGGAGTGATTGGAGAGGTAACGGGTAAGGCGGGAGTAATCTAGGCGCTCCAAAAGTTTTGAGATGAAGGGGAGATTGGAGACTGGTCTGTAGTTGTTTGTGCAGGATGGGTCAAGAGCGGGTTTCTTTAGTAATGGAGTAACGATGGCGTGTTTGAAGGAGGATGGGAAAATGCCGGAGGACAGGGAGAGATTAAAGATTGTAGTTAGGTGGGTTGTGACGACTGGAGAGAGAGACTGGAGGAGATGTGAGGGAATGGGGTCGGTAGTGCATGTCGTCGGACGAGAAGAAGAGAGGAGTCTGGAGACTTCTTCTTCTGTGATAGGATCAAATGTGGAAAGTGAGCCAGGGGAGATGCAGGAAGGGATGGGAATCACAGCACTTGGTGGTTGGGGGCAGATTTCCTGACGGATATTATCTATTTTTTCTGTAAAGTGTGAGGCCAGGTCATCAGCACAAATGTCTGTGATAGGGGCTTGTGCTTTTGGCCTGAGGAGGGAGTGAAAAGTGTCAAAAAGTTTCTTGGGATTGTTGGCTAGTGAGGAGATCAGAAAATGAGACCAGTCACACTACTGTCTACCCTGTCTATCTGATCTAATACTGGAGATTCCAGGGGTGCTAACGTAAAATGAGACCAGTCACACTACTGTCTACCCTGTCTATCTGATCTAATACTGGAGATTCCAGGGGTGCTAATGTAAAATGAGACCAGTCACTCTACTGTCTACCCTGTCTATCTGATCTAATACTGGAGATAAATACTGGAGATAAAAGGAGTGCTGAGGTAAGAAGAGGCTGCTCACACTGCTGTCCGCTATATCATCCTGCATGACAAAACATGGTGAGGATTATCTCCAGGTCACAGCAGCAGAGCTCCCTACTGCACATGCTCACATGCAATTGTCTTATTATTTTATGAGGGACATTTTAATTCTGTAGTGATTACTTCACAAATATAAAAATAAGTGTGATTTGCCAAATAAGGGCGTGTACACACGCTGCGGATTCTGCTGCGGATCTGCAGCGGTTTTGGTCGTGCGGATACCATTAAAATCAATGAAAAATTCAAAACCGCAGCATGTCAATTCTTTGTGTGGATTGCCCTGCAGTTTGGCACCTGCTCCATGGCAGGTGCCAAACTGCAGGAGAAAACTGCAGGCTAAACCGCAAAAAAACTGCAGATAAACCGCAGGTCTTTCGACCTGTGGATTTACCTGCGGTTTTTGACAAATACGCGTGGAAAAATCCGCAGGACAATCCGCAGCGTGTTCACACACCCTAAGGCTATTTAGAAATTTATTTATAATAATATTTTTGTTATTTTTTTTTCTCTTTTCATTTTCACAGAATCCCTTTAAAGCTGTCTTAAATAAGATAAAAAGATAATTTTGGCTGATCATTGTTTTAAAATTATACATGAAGAATATTCCATAATGAGTTCTGTCTGAGAAAAAAAGGGATGTTAATTGGAGATTTTTCCGCTCTTTTATCGGCTGACAATAGACACTCACACCATGGTTGATCCAGTATAAACTGTAAGCGCTCTGGCATAAATCTAGTGATATCTCATAGTTGGTATACTAATAACATTCTGTATGCGTTTGTATTCTTCCTCTACACTAGCATTTGATTAAGTCAATGATTGAGTAATGAAAAGTTCCCCATCTTCTATACACCGGAGACCTCTCACATCCGATGCTACAAGTGTATCCAGGCTCTGCTATCCTCTATGAGCTTTTCACATAAACAATACAAATCTCTCTCTCCCAGCCTGATATTTGGCTACAATGTTCCAGCCCGGCATTATCCTGGCTCCCAGATTGGAAACAAACGTAGCTAGTTTCATCTTAGCAGGATTAAAGGGATTCTGTCACAATCAAAATCAACATTAAACGATAAATACAGTGATATTGGGGACGTGGCTCTTGTAAAAATCATACTGACATTTCACCTGTTAATGATACAGTGCTGAGAAAAATACTTTTAATGTGCATGCAAATCAGGGGGCTTTAGTGAACCCTTGGAATGGCCCAGAGTTTGGTGCACCATTACACCACCCCCTTCCATTTTGCATGTTGAGCGCCTTCCCCGATTCTGATTGGCAGAGCTCACTTCCCAGAGTGAACCCTACCTAAATTGAGTACCATGTTTACATGCACACTGACACTGCCTGAGCCCAGCCTCCCACACGGCATCAGTGAAAGCACACACAGTGTGGGCAGATTGGTTCTCCCCCCAGGATATTCTCTGCAGACGCATCTCACCAAACTAAAGGCCCCGTCTCACATAGCGAGATCGCTGAAGCGTCACCAATTCTGTGGCGCAACAGCGACCTCGCCAGCGATCTCGTTAAGTGTGACACTGAGCAGCGACCAGGCCCCCGCTGCGATGTCACTGATCGTGCTCGAATGTCCTGGGCCATTTTTTGATTGTTGGCGTCCCACTGGCCAGTGCGCATCGCTGTGTTCGACGCCGACGAGCCACCTCGTTAGCGACTCAGAACTCAGGGACGCAGGCGAGAGTCGTCAGAATCGCTGCTGTGTGACAAGGTCCCAACGACCGCCGAGGTCGTTATACGGATCGCCGTATCGTAGCTGCATCCTTGAGTAGATCTGCCTGTTTGACAGCTTCCTAGCAACCATGTAGCGACGTACCAGCGATACTTACCAGGTCGTATCGTTGTTGGGATCGCTGGAGCGTCGCTATATGTCACGGGACCTTAACACTCTAGAAGTGCAGCAAGCGTACGATTATTATAGGGGTGAAGTCCCTGATATCACTCTGGAGGACATGTAAGATTGAATTGAGGGGGCGACAGACTCCCTTCTGTGCACCGTTCAGAGCCTACGCCTGTAAACAGCAGGGTTCACATTCACTCATGGTAATTCGAGATCTTGAAAATGGTCAATGAATTGAAACAAATGTTAGAAAGTTTCAGGAGCAGTTTGTGGTTTTGATATGGTCCTCCCTACTTACTGCAATACCTTTCTTCTGTGGCCTCTGGACGCACTTACTAAACTTCTATCTTAGCTTCAGATGTAGATAAAAAATATATCTACCATCTAACTCAAAGAGGAAAGCTGGGGTGTGACAGAGCCCAAATATAGGGGCATTGTACTGCACTGAATACGGACACAACACCTCTTTCCACAGTTCTTCTTATATTGGCACAGAGGTCTACATTTGGTTCCATAGAACATGTAAATCCAGTTCTTGGTGTCTTACTACACATGTTCAAACGAATGTTTCTACTAAGGGCCATTCACTCAACGTGATGGCATTGTCAGAGGAATGCAGTGAAAGTTTCCTTGGGAAAAAAAAATTTCTATTCTTTTATATTGGGAGGAAACAAAGTGATTTTGTGGCATAAAATCTAAACTTCTCACATGCACCTTTGGAATCCAGGGCACACACACCCACTGTACCGGGGGGGGGCGATTCCAGCGCACTCACTGTATGTTGACCGATGACTGTTACCGCTCCCTGCACGGCCCCGATACCTGGAACCGCAGGGCGAAATATAGCTTTTTTGCTGCCTCTTCTTTGTTGCCTTCTTGGCTCCTGCGCAGGCGCACTGCTCTACCTTGTTGAGGGCAGAGCAGAGTCCTTAAGAGCGCAGGGAGAGGTCTGGCGCCTGCACACTGCAGGACTCTGCTCTGCCCTCAACAAGGTAGAGCAGTGCGCCTGCGCTGGAGCCACGACAGGAAGGAAAGAGGACGTCACCGTTAGAAGATGGGAGGCGCCAGACCACACCTGGGTGAGTATAATATAACTTGTTTTTCTTCTCTTTCAGGTTGCAACGGGGGCTTATCTACAGCATTACAGAATGCTGTTTATAAGCCCCTGATGGTGGTGCCGGCAGCTGATAGTCGAAAAAATAGGTGACAGATTCCCTTTAATCTCGTCATGTGAGCGGCAGAAGAGTATTTGCACTCACTTTTATTTTAGTTCATTAGAGTTGGGAATCTGCTAAGACAAATCTGAGCCATTTTGAGCAATTTGCTGGGGAATTCGGCCTGTGTTAAAGGGACCATAGAGGTGATTCATCAAAGCTTTTTTCCCAGATTTCTGTAAAAAAAAAAAACTTTGAAAAGTTTCAATTTGTGAAAATAAAGGATAGAACCCATATGTGGAAAACGGATCTCTAAATGATACATCGCTGGTATCAGGGTCTCTAGCCCCTCCATCATGCTGCTCTCAGATGGGAAAGGTAAAGCTTGGTGACAGATTCCCTCTAAGGCTGGCTGCAGATGTGATGACCATGTTCCATCTGTTTTCACACAACTACATTAACAAATGTACATGATCAAATAATTTCCTGTATTTATAACAGAAATGTACAGCTGAGCTCAAAAGTTTACATACCCCGGCAGAATTTTTTCTTTCTTGGCCTTTTTTCAGAGAATATGAATGATAACACCAAAACTTTTTCTCCACTCATGGTTAGTGGTTGGGTGAAGCCATTTATCGTCAGACTACTGTGCTTTCTCATAATGACAACAACAACCCAAAACATCCAAATGACCCTGATCAAAACTTTACATACCCCACTTCTTAATACTGTGCATGCACATGGAACGTACTTGGACGTTCCAACATGACAACGATCCAAAACACAAGGCCGAATCAACCTGTCATTGGCTACAGCAGAACAAAGTGAAGGTTCTGGTGTGGCCATCTCAGTCTCCTGACCTCACTATCATTGAGCCACTCTGGGGAGATCTCAAGCACGCAGTTCATGCCAGACAGCCCAGGAATTTTTGCCAAGAAAGCCACGACTACCACAAAAGATTTCAAGCTGTCATTGATGCTAGAGGGGGCAATATACGGTATTAAGAAATGGGGTATGTAAACTTTTGATCGGGGTCATTTGGATGTTTTGGGTTGTCATTATGATTTAAAAAGAGAAAACACCGTAATCTGACAATAAATGGCTTCACCCAACCACTAACCATGAGTGGAGAAAAGGTTTTGGTGTTATCATTCATATTCTCTGAAAAAGGCCAAGAAAGCAAAAAGTCTGCCGAGATATGGAAACTTTTGAGCACAACTGTATCCATAAAAATAGGTTGCCACTTGGATGGTCTGGGTGGGATCCTTTTATTTTAGCGTACCCAAAGACTTGAATGTGTGAGTCTCATTCGAGACGCAGAAGAAAGTGGAAAATGATGTTTTTTATCTCTGTATAATGTGGGTCAGCGCGCTGTCAGATAGCACAGGCGTGATTTATACACTTGTGTATGTGCCATAAGGTACACACGTATCATTCGTCATCTGAGAAAATAGGATCAATTAAGGAAATGACACTGATCGGAGTGTGAGCGCAGCGTGATCCCATTCTCTTGGATGATGGAGGAAAGAAATGTCTCAAACTTCTCTATTCAGTCTGTGTAAATCAGACTGCACTCAGATGTCATCTGAGCACAGTCCATTGTTTTCCACTGACTTGTATGGCTGAGTACTATCGGAATATCAGATCAAACTTGGTAATGCAGTGATTTTTTTTTCACCCAGATCAGAACTCTGTCCAAGGAAAACATCTGACACGTGCACAGCCCCATAAACTAACACTGGGAGCCGATGTTTTCTCGGATCTGAGTCGGACCGATAATACGGCCGTCTGTACGAACCGTAAGAATGAGCGTCAGCCTGAGGACTTCGCTTGTTTGCTCTTGTACAAGCTCCACATTAGAGCAAATAGCATGGGGGCTTCATGGGATTGCGGCACCGGCTCCCCCATGTTTTCTATTGGCTAACTGGATTAGAGTTCAGTTTTGGTATGTTCCCTTAGGGTACCGTTACACGTAGCGACGCACCAACGATTCCGACAACGATACGATCTGGCTAAGATCGTTTGTGCATCGTTAGTAAGCAGTCATACAGACCAATCTTCATAACGACGCATCAGCGATCAGTGATGTCAATAACGACCACGGCGATCGTTGGTACCGTGTCACACACTGTCTATAATAGCGATTCAGACTTTGAATAGGCGTCCTTCAGCACTATCTATATGAGTTCGGAGTCGCCAACGAGGTCACACGTCATTGATAAGGGGCGTCAAACACAGCGATGCATGCTGGTCAGCGTGACGCCAGCGATCAAAAAATGATCCTGAACGCTCGTGCACGATCAGCGACATCGCAGCAGGGAGCCGGTCGTTTCCGCATGTCACACTTAGCGAGATCGCTAGCGATGTCGCTGTTGCGTCACAAAATAGTCGCTTCAGCAATATCGCTAGCGTTCTCGCCGTGTCTAACGAGGGCTTTAGTTCTCTCAATGTTTAGGGTTTAGTCATATCTCCCCCTCTGTGATTTGTTATGTTAATGGTACTTACCTTTTGGTGGATTGGTCTCTAATCCTCAGGTGACAGGCAGAAATGAGCAACAGGAGTCTGATTGGCTAACAGATTTCGGCGCCAAGGAGAAGAACTTCTTAAATGCTGCATTCCTGTCAGAAGAGTGACAGCAGCCGGGATCTCAATTACAGCTGCCCTCCATAATAGTAATACTAATCTTTATTTATATAGCGCCAACATATTCCACAGCGCTTTACAGTTTAACAGTTTCAAAACACAAGTCATAAGTAACAACATTAACAATACAATAATTAAAGCAAAATAAGACGACCCTGCTTGTGAGAGCTTACAATCTACAATGAGGTGGGGGAGATACAAAGTACAAGGGTGTCTTTACAATGATGTATTTACAATGATGGTCCAGCCATCTTGAGAAGGTGGGGGACAGAGATAGTGAATGGGCTACATACTCACACTTGCACATAAAATGACTGATTAGTGAACGTGATAGGCTGCTCTGAATAGATGTGTTTTGAGAGAGCGCCTAAAACTGTGCAAATTGTGGATAGTCCTAATTTCTTGGGGTAGAGCATTCCAGAGGATTGGCGCAGCGCGGGAAAAGTCTTGGAGTCGGGAGTGAGAGGTGCAGATTAGTGCAGAGGTTAGTCGAAAGTCTTTTGCAGAGCGCAGAGGTTGGCTAGGCCGATAGACAGAAATGAGGGAGGAGATGGAGGGGGGTGCTGCACTGTGGAGAGTTTTGTGGGTCAGAACAAGTACTTTGAATTGGACCCTATAATGAATGGGCAGCCAATGTATGGACTGGCGAAGAGCGGACGCGTCCGAGTACCGATTAGCCAGGTAGATGACCCTGGCTGCTGCATTAAGTATGGACTGGAGAGGGGAAAGTCGAGTAGCGGGGAGGCCAATTAATAGAGCGTTGCAGTAGTCCAGGCGGGAGTGGATCAATGCTACAGTGATGGTTTTTGTTGTTTCCGTGGTGAGAAAAGGGCGAATTCTGGAGATGTTCTTTAGGTGTATGCGGCAAGAGCGGGCAAGACATTGTACAGTTGTGGCCAAAAGTATTGACACCCCTGCAATTCTGTCAGATAATTCTCAGTTTCTTCCTGAAAAAGATTGCAAACACAAATTCTTTGGTATTATTATCTTCATTTAATTTGTCTTAAATGAAAAAACACAAAAAGAATTGTCCTAAAGCCAAATTGGATATAATTCCACACCAAACATAAAAAAGAGGGTGGACAAAAGTATCAGCACTGTTCGAAAAATCATGTGATGCTTCTCTAATTTGTGTAATTAACAGCACCTGTAACGTACCTGTGGCACCTAACAGGTGTTTGCAATAACTAAATCACACTTGCAGCCAGTTGACATGGATTAAAGTTGACTCAACCTCTGTCCTGTGTCCTTGTGTGTACCACATTGAGCATGGAGAAAAGAAAGAAGACCAAAGAACTGTCTGAGGACTTAAGAAACCAAATTGTGAGGAAGCATGAGCAATCTCAAGGCTACAAGTCCATCTCCAAAGACCTGAATGTTCCTGTGTCTACCGTGCGCAGTGTCATCAAGAAGTTTAAAGCCCATGGCACTGTGGCTAACCTCCCTAGATGTGGACGGAAAAGAAAAATTGACAAGAGATTTCAACGCAAGATTGTGCGGATGTTGGATAAAGAACCTCGACTAACATCCAAACAAGTTCAAGCTGCCCTGCAGTCCGAGGGTACAACAGTGTCAACCCGTACTATCCGTCGGCATCTGAATGAAAATGGACTGTATGGTAGGAGACCCAGGAAGACCCCACTTCTTACCCCGAGACATAAAAAAGCCAGGCTGGAGTATTTTGGAAGAATGTTCTCTGGTCAGATGAGGCAAAAGTAGAGCTTTTTGGGCAAAGGCATCAACATAAGATTTTACAGGAGAAAAAAAGAGGCATTCAAAGAAAAGAACACGGTCCCTACAGTTAAACATGGCGGAGGTTCCCTGATGTTTTGGGGTTGCTTTGCTGCCTCTGGCACTGGACTGCTTGACCGTGTGCATGGCATTATGAAGTCTGAAGACTACCAACAAATTTTGCAGCATAATGTAGGGCCCAGTGTGAGAAAGCTGGGTCTCCCTCAGAGGTCATGGGTCTTCCAGCAGGACAATGACCCAAAACACACTTCAAAAAGCACTAGAAAATAGTTTCAGAGAAAGCACTGGAGACTTCTAAGGTGGCCAGCAATGAGTCCAGACCTGAATCCCATAGAACACCTGTGGAGAGATCTAAAAATGGCAGTTTAGAGAAGGCACCCTTCAGCTATCAGGGACCTGGAGCAGTTTGCCAAAGAAGAATGGTCTAAAATTCCAGCAGAACATTGTAAGAAACTGATTGATGGTTACCGGAAGCGGTTGGTCGCAGTTATTTTGGCTAAAGGTTGTGCAACCAAGTATTAGGCTGAGGGTGTCAATACTTTTGTCTGGCCCATTTTTGGAGTTTTGTGTGAAATGATCAATGTTTTGCTTTTTTCTTCATTCTCGTTTGTGTTTTTTCATTTAAGACAAATTAAATGAAGATAATAATACCAAAGAATTTGTGTTTGCAATCATTTTCAGGAAGAAACTGAGTATTATTTCACAGAATTGCAGAGGTGTCAATACTTTTGGCCACAACTGTATATGGGATGTGAAGGAGAGGTTGGTGTCAAACATAGCATCCAGACAGCGTGCCTGCTGCCGGGGTGTTATTATGGTGCCACCCACGGAGAGGGAAATGTCAGATTTAGGGAGGTTAGTAGATGGCGGGAGCAGAAAAAGTTCAGTTTTTGAGAGGTTAAGTTTCAGATAGAGAGCGGACATGACGTTAGAGACTGCAGTCACTGGCGTTCTGCAGTACAGCGGGGGTATGGTCGGGGATTGACGTATATAGTTGTGTACCATCAGCATAAAGATGGTACTGAAAGCCAAATCTGCTGATGGTCTGTCCAATTGGGGCCGTGTAGAGAGAGAAGAGAAGGGGGCCAAGGACTGAGCCCTGAGGTACCCCGACAGCGAGAGGAAGAGGAGATGACATGGAGCCAACGAACAAAACACTGAAGGAGCGGTCAGAGAGATAGGAAGAGAACCAGGAGAGAGCACTGTCCTTAATGCCTAGTGACTGGAGCCTATGGAGTAGGAGACGGTGGTCAACAGTGTTGAAAGCTGCAGAAAGGTCAAGAAGAATGAGCAGAGAGTGGTCACCGTTACATTTTGCTGTCGGAAGGTCATTGGTCACTTTGATGAGCGCAGTTTCAGTCGAATGTAGGGGTCGGAAGCCAGACTGTGAAGGGTCTAGGAGGGAGTGAGTGGAGAGGTAACGGGTAAGGCAGGAGTAAACCAGACTCTCCAAGAGTTTAGAGATGAAGGGGAGATTGGAGACTGGTCTGTAGTTGCTTGTGCAGGATGGGTCGAGAGCGGGTTTCTTTAATAATGGAGTAATGATAGAGTGTTTGAAGGAGGATGGGAAGATCCCTGAGGAGAGGTAGAGATTAAAGATTGTAGTTAGGTGAGTTGTGATGACTGGAGAGAGAGACTGTAGGAGTTGTGAGGGAATGGGGTTGGTAGTGCATGTAGTTGGGTGAGAAGAAGAGAGGAGTCTGGAGACTTCTTCTTCTGTGATGGGATCAAATATGGAAATTGAGCCAGGGGAGATGCAGGAAGGGATGAGATTCACAGCACTTTATGGTTGGGAGCGGATTTCCTGATGGATATTATCTATTTTCTCTATAAAATGGGAGGCCAGGTCATTTAAGATAAGATAATCCTTTAATCGTCCCACCATGGGGAAATTCAGAGCATTACAGCAGCAAGGCAGGAACAAGAGCAGATACAGATGCATAAAGGCATTACATTGACAGTAGGTAGGTACATATACAAAAAAAAAAAGATATAACCGGACTATCACAACTTTGGATCTATCAGTTCACTGTTTGGGTCGTTCTCCGTTTTGGACAGTGTTGGTTATACAGCCTAACTGCAGCAGGAAGGAAGGACTTTCGATAGCGCTCCCTCTCACATTTAGGATGAAGTAGCCGGTCACTGACAGTACTGCACATCTTTGTCACGGTCTCATGCATGGGATGGGAATCATTCTGCACCATGTAGCTCACCTTGGCCAGTATCCTCCTGTCGCCTACTTCCTGAACTGGATCAAGGGGGCATCCCAGGACAGAGCTGGCCCTTCTAATCAGTATGTCCAGCCTATTCCTGTCCCTGGTTGATATGCCACTATCCGAGCACGCCACACCAAAGAAGATGACTGATGCCACAACAGAGTTGAAGAAGGATGCAAGGAGTGCCCCCCTAACTCCGAAGGCTCTCAGTCTTCTGAGCAGATAAAGCCTACTGTGGCCCTTCCTGTACACTGCATCCAAGTGATGGGCCCAGTCAAGCTTATAATTGAGGATCACACCAAGGTACTTATAGGTGTCGACTATCTCAATGTCATTTCCCTGAATGTTCACCACTACTGGTGGATTTTTTCCCTTGCGAAAGTCCACCACCAATTCCTTGGTCTTCCCGGAATTAATCCTAAGGTGGTTCCTCTGACACCACTCCACAAAAGCTTGGTTAGTATCTCTGTACTCTCTTTCATCTCCTCCTGTGATGAGGCCTACTATTGCATAGTCATCAGAATACTTCTGCAAGTAGCAGCTAGATGAGTTGCACTTAAAATCAGCAGTGTACAGTGTGAAGAGAAAAGGGGCAAGAACTGTACCTTGAGGTGCACAAATGTCTGAGGTAGGAGCTTGTGCTTTGGCCTGAGGAGGGAGTGAAAGGTGTCAAAAAGTTTCTTGGGGTTGTTGGATAGTGAGGAGATCAGGGTGGTGAAGTAGGTCTGTTTGGTGAGGTGAAGGGCAGAGTTGTAGGTTCTTAGCATAAATTTGAAGTGGATGAAGTCTTCTAGTGTGCAGGTTTTTCTCCATCGGCGTTCAGCATTCCTAGAGCATCACTGGAGAAATTGAGTTTGCAATGTGAGCCAGGACTGTTTTACTCTGTGTTTGAAGGTTCTGAGGGTGAGGGGCGCTACCTGGTCAAGGGTGGTTGTAAGAGTGTTGTTGTAGTGATGAACAGCCAGGTCAGGACAGGAAAAAGAGGAGATTGGGGACAGGGAAGATTGTAGGGAGTCTGAAAGTGTTTGAGGGTTAATGGCTTGTAGATTTCTGACTGTGTGATAGGTAGGAGTGAGCTGGGGTGGGCAAGGATTTGTGAGTGTGAAGGAGAGAATGTTGTGGTCAGAGAGTGGAAGCGGTGAGTTATTTAAGTAGGACATTGAGCAAAGCCGGACAAAGACCAGGTCAAGGGTGTTACCATCCTTGTGTGTCTCAGAGGTTGAGAGCTGTGAGAGGCCGAGAGAGGTGGTTAGTGATAGAAGCTGGGATGCAGATGTGGAAGTAGGGTTGTTAATGGGGATGTTGAAGTCTCCCAGGATGAGGACATGAAGTGCGGCAGCCAGGCTGAAAAGTGGTCAAGGAAGTGGGTGGGTGAGCCTGGGGCCGGTATATGACCGATACTCTGAGGGAGAGGGGATGGAAGAGCCTGATGGTGTAGACCTCCATAAGTTAATGTCATTGTGGTATTTATTAGATGGTGCTCGCCCAGCTTTCTGGGCGGACTGGATACTTTCATTGTCTATGGAGTAAGGAATTTTATTGGTTCTTGTTTAATATATTTAATATTTGGTAACCATTATTTACTGGTTGACTATATTTTGAGTACCCATAAACACCGCGGGCTTTTCTCGTCACACCGTGTGTTTTGTGTCATTTGGTAAGCAGGGAGGGTGGTTAGAGGCGGGGGAGTTCTGGTGCCTACTACCCCATATACAAGGACCCCCTTTATATTACACAGGACAGGGGTTACCCGAAAACGACACCCGCTTCAATTCTGCTGAATTCCCAACAAGACGCCAACAGCCACCTGTGCAGACACATGAGCCGCTCTGGGGCAGACACCGTCCGGAGTGTCAGCCTCCATGTGACGCCCTGACCCCAGGGAGAGAGCAGGAAGTGGTGTCCTGGAGGCTCCGTCCCTGCACACAAGGTGCGACAGTCACCGGGTGAGGTGCGCCAGCTGCTGTCAGCCCCGGCCAGAGGCTCCGCCCCCGGGAGGCGTGGCGCTGACGTCAGCGTGGCAGTTCTCCGGTGCAGGGCGCTGAGCTGTGCAGTGCTCCGGGGGTCAGAGTGTCAGCGGGGCGGCTCTGCGTGTCTGTGTCCACGGCCTGGTGTCCGTGCAGCGGAGCACAGTGGGGTGAGTAGCGGGCTCCGCTCTCTGCTGATTATCCTCCCCTCTCCCGGCCATTCTCCTCCCTCTGATCCTGCCAGGACCTCTCTTCCTGGATCCCTCTTCCTCCCTGTGGGATCTGCTGGGATCCTTCCTTGCGCCATCTCTGGCTGTGACCTCTGATCACTCCGCGGCGCCTGTGGGACACTTAGGAAGTTGTCACTTGTTGTAAAGATGAGCGGACTGTGTCCCAGTATGGAGCAGAGCTGGGAGTGCTGGGAGCACCGGGACCTCGGGGCATCAGAAGAGCTCTGTTGCTTTACAGAGGGGAAGTTTGGGAAATCTGATTCTGCACAGCAAGTCTGCCCCAATGGATGCTTGTACCACCCCACAGCAGCTGAGAGTGACATTGTACTCTGTTATCCTTTCTTCTGGTTGGCAGCCAAGTACAAGCCCTAACAGAGCACATAAGGGGGGTCATATCAGCAAAAATCCCTGTAGGATCCTCACCTAAGTGTAGATGACCTAAGAGAGCACATAAGGGGTCCTATAAGGCAGACAGCCCCTCTAGGATCCCCACCTACATGTAGATGACCTAAGAGAGCACATAAAGGGTCCTATAAGACAGAGACCCCCTCTAGGATCCTCACCTACATGTAGATGCCCTAAGAGAGCACATAAAGGGTCCTATAAGGTAGACAGCCCCTCTAGGATCCTCACCTACATGTAGATACCCTAAGAGAGCACATAAAGGGTCCTATAAGGCAGACAGCCCCTCTAGGATCCTCACCTACATGTAGATGCCCTAAGAGAGCACATAAAGGGTCCTATAAGACAGAGAGCCCCTCTAGAATCCCCACCTACATGTAGATGACCTAAGAGAGCACATAAACGGTCCTATAAGACAGAGACCCCCTCTAGGATCCTCACCTACATGTAGATGCCCTAAGAGAGCACATAAAGGGTCCTATAAGGTAGACAGCCCCTCTAGGATCCTCACCTACATGTAGATACCCTAAGAGAGCACATAAAGGGTCCTATAAGGCAGACAGCCCCTCTAGGATCCTCACCTACATGTAGATGCCCTAAGAGAGCACATAAAGGGTCCTATAAGGCAGACAGCCCCTCTAGGATCCCCACCTACATGTAGATGCCCTAAGAGAGCACATAAAGGGTCCTATAAGACAGAGAGCCCCTCTAGAATCCCCACCTACATGTAGATGACCTAAGAGAGCACATAAACGGTCCTATAAGACAGACAGCCCCTCTAGGATCCTCACCTACATGTAGATGACCTAAGAGAGCACATAAAGGGTCCTATAAGACAGAGAGACCCTTTAGGAACCTCACCTACATGTAGATGACCTAAGAGAGCACATAAAGGGTCCTATAAGGCAGACAGCCCCTCTAGGATCCTCACCTACATGTAGATGCCCTAAGAGAGCACATTAAGGGTCCTATAAGACAGAGAGACCCTTTAGGAACCTCACCTACATGTAGATGACCTAAGAGAGCACATAAAGGGTCCTATAAGGCAGAGAGCCCCTCACCTACATGTAGATGCCCTAAGAGAGCACATAAAGGGTCCTATAAGGCAGACAGCCCCTATAGGATCCTCACCTACATGTAGATGCCCTAAGAGAGCACATAAGGGTCCTATAAGGCAGACAGACCCTCTAGGAGCCTCACCTACATGTAGATGACCTAAGAGAGCATATAAAGGGTCCTATAAGGCAGAGAGACCCTCTAGGATCCTCATCTACATGTAGATGCCCTAAGAGAGCACATAAAGGGTCCTATAAGGCAGACAGCCCCTCTAGGATCCTCACCTACATGTAGATGCCCTAAGAGAGCACATAAAGGGTCCTATAAGGCAGACAGCCCCTCTAGGAGCCTCACCTACATGTAGATGACCTAAGAGAGCATATAAAGGGTCCTATAAGGCAGAGAGACCCTCTAGGATCCTCACCTACATGTAGATGCCCTAAGAGAGCACATAAAGGGTCCTATAAGGCAGACAGCCCCTCTAGGATCCTCACCTACATGTAGATGCCCTAAGAGAGCACATAAAGGGTCCTATAAGGCAGACAGCCCCTCTAGGAGCCTCACCTACATGTAGATACCCTAAGAGAGCACATAAAGGGTCCTATAAGGCAGACAGCCCCTCTAGGATCCTCACCTACATGTAGATGCCCTAAGAGAGCACATAAAGGGTCCTATAAGGCAGACAGCCCCTCTAGGATCCCCACCTACATGTAGATGACCTAAGAGAGCACATAAAGGGTCCTATAAGGCAGACAGCCCCTCACCTACATGTAGATGCCCTAAGAGAGCACATAAAGGGTCCTATAAGGCAGACAGCCCCTCTAGGATCCTCACCTACATGTAGATGCCCTAAGAGAGCACATAAAGGGTCCTATAAGGCAGACAGCCCCTCTAGGATCCTCACCTACATGTAGATGCCCTAAGAGAGCACATAAAGGGTCCTATAAGGCAGACAGCCCCTCTAGGAGCCTCACCTACATGTAGATGACCTAAGAGAGCATATAAAGGGTCCTATAAGGCAGAGAGCCCCTCTAGGATCCTCACCTACATGTAGATGCCCTAAGAGAGCACATAAGGGGTCCTATAAGGCAGACAGCCCCTCTAGGAGCCTCACCTACATGTAGATGCCCTAAGAGAGCACATAAGGGGTCCTATAAGGCAGACAGCCCCTCTAGGAGCCTCACCTACATGTAGATGCCCTAAGAGAGCACATAAGGGGTCCTATAAGGCAGACAGCCCCTCTAGGAGCCTCACCTACATGTAGATGCCCTAAGAGAGCACATAAGGGGTCCTATAAGGCAGACAGCCCCTCTAGGATCCTCGCCTACATCTAGCTACTTGCGGTCCTCATCAAGATGAGTTGCGCGACCTTACAAACGTTGCTCAACTGCATCATCCGGTCTTCTAGCTCTGCTACATAGGAACATGGAAAGTGGACTTTTTCTCAATTACATTTTCACATTTTCATTGGAAAACACAAATAACTGAGATGTAAATGGCAAATTGTGAGCAGCGAGCGACCCCCACGGCCAGTATTAGTCCTGTCACCACGGATGATCACTTCTTCCCATCTCTTGGCTTATCTATGGGCGCCATGTTTTGCAGATGTGCATCTGGAGGCATCAATGATTGACTAGAGGTGCAGCCAGTGCTTGTGGGAGCTCAAGGGTGACGGTTGTGTCACTTATTCTACAGGTGTATACTAATTAACAGACCATAGGTATAAGCCCCCTCCCCCACCAGCGAGTCCATAGCAATAATACTGACGGTTTCCGAACACATATTCGGTAATGTAGTGTGTGACGGAGAAGCTGCCGCCGGTCTGAACGCCGACACAACTTGCTAATTAGGAATGTAAGAGCGTCGTCCATTCTGGTTTCTGCTGATGAACATTTTCATGCTAAAAAGGGAGAATTTTATCTTTTTTTCCTGTTTGAAGAGAACTCTTCTTTACTTTTGTTCCTAGTTTTACAGAATGTAAGTCCTGGAATTCCCAATATTTTGAGTGAGTTACGCCTATATACAGCTCTACAACATTTGTATGCTTTTTATATAGATTACTATGCCATACTAGGCTGCGGACAGATTTGGGTTTTACCCTACTTACAGGGAAGCTTCAGCAATCTGTCTGTTTTTAAGGTGAGTACCTGCATGGTACTGTATGGCTACACCTCTGTATGAAGCCATGGGGGTGCGATTGGACCCCATAGACTTTTATAAGTTCTGCATTCTAGATCCCTTTCAGAATAAAATCAGCCGCACTGGTATGAAAAGTTTGGAAATTTTCTGCTGAAGTTGTATTTGTTCGTGGCGCTGGGTATGGGGACATATGTGACTTGTTTTATCCCATCCTGGATCTTTTCTAAGTAGTCGAGAGTAGGGGAAAATTGGTCCAATATATGTGATATACTATAAAAACAGGGAATAAATAAAATGACAAAATCCAGAAGGATCCAGATCCCTTTACCTCTAGCCTGTAAATCACATAATGTGTCTTTATAGATGAGGCCATATTTCCTTTTTTTTCCGTTGCTTGCTACCCCGCAGCACTAAACTGTTGTCTGTGGATGCCAATGCCCGCAGGTGGCACAGCAGGATTTTTTGCTGGCTTGTAGCAGCGAAGGTGGGGAAGAAGACAACCTCTTCCATACAAGTCATATTTTCCATGAATCGCTCACGGGTTTCATACTTGTAGGAAATTCTGCAGTGAATTAAAAGGGTGTTTCCATCTCCAAGATCCCATCCCAGTATGTAGTAGGTGTAATCATAAGAATATTAGCAAATACCTCCAATTAGAAATGTAGAATAGTTTTTCTGATTCACTATGTCTTTTTCCTTATGTGCAGGACCTTGGGTATCCATGGTTACGACCACTGATAGAGTGACAGCTAGTTTCTAGTGGTTGTAACCATGGATACCTAAGGTCCTGCATATGAGGAAAAAGACATAGCGAATCAGAAAAACTATACCACATTACTAATTGGAGGCATTTGCTAATATTCTTATGATTACACCTACTACATATTGGGATAGGATCTTGGAGATGGGAGATCCTTTATGTTTCACTAAGTGACTAATGTCCATTGCTCAATGAGACGTTGTTGTGAATGTGATGTGCATTTTAATGTTGATATGGTTCTTCCACATTCTTTGTGATATCCTTGCAGCCCTGCCCCAGGAGATACTGCTTATATCTACAGGTTCATCATATTAACCTGTTCACGCCTAGTGGGTGTGCAGCATTCTGCTGATCTTGCAGTTTTTACCCTTCACCAGTCAGACTAGTTGGCGAGGCTGCCCATCCAGACAGCTGCCCAGTGGCCCGGCATGTTTGGTAAGCAGAGTACCCGATCTCATTGTTTTCGGTAAGAGGAACATAAATACACCTTGAAATGTTTTGTACTTCTTGTGCTGACAAATTATAACCAAGCCCAGGTTCCAGCAATGACTCCTTTGCATTTTTGGCTGCAAAGTTATGCAAAGATTACAATTAATGTAAAAATAGAAGGCAATAGTCTATCCGGTTTGTGCACACCTAGTAACCTCACCCAGGTGAGAGAAACCCATCACGGCGTATCATCCTTGTACACGTGTGACCAGACTGCACAGCACTTGTGGTGGTTCTTGATTGGTACCTGGCACCTGCCACGCAGGTATTGGGCCTATGAATCTGATTGCACCACATTCATTCAGTTGTCTGGTCAACCACTGCTATTGTCCTGCTCGCCAAGCAGCAATGTCTTTCAATGGCGGATATGGAAATCAGCAGCTCTACACACAAAGCTTGCAATCTCCCAAAACCTAAAAGTACCACTCCATCAGCACAAATCACCTGCTCCAATTTGGCTTGGTTCCTCTTCAGTTTCTTCTTCTTGGTCCATAGAATATGCTAGACAATGCTTCTTAGACACTCATTGGCCAAGACGGGACTTCTTCTTAGTTGGTCCACATAGTGGCTCTAGTACTGTTGATGCGCTGTTTTCCCTATCTACGCAGTGTTATTCAATGGCGGCCGCTTATGTATAGGTCTAGTTACATGCCTACGTCATCGGCGCCCATGTTTGGACAGGAACGCTGTACAGTCAGGGATGGAGAGTGGGGCAGCATTGGCCAAATCAAGGGGAAGGCAGAGATCTTCTAACGTTATATTAACATGTTACATTGTATTGTCACCAGTGCTTTTGGGAAAAAATAAATTGGCCTACTTCTTTAACATCAAAATGATCTCCAACTATATCCTCTTTTTTTAGTGGACTGAGGCTCAGGTGCTTCTCGGTATGCACCAAACTTTATTACTTTTTCCACTGTGCTATTGTCATTTCCTACAGCAGAGGCATGCTTTATAATGTCATTTTAATAGCTTTGTTTACTATGGCACTTGGATATACAAAGCAGTAACGTTCTTGTGCGGTCTCAAATGCATCCAGGATCTAACATGGACCAATATTTAGGATGCTGGGCATGATGCCACCTTCAATTCTCAGGGTGACAGGTAGATTGTGATGAGAGATACTTGGAGCATCCTGCAGGGATGTCAGAATGGCTGATGGAGAGAGTGATGAATTATTTGGAGCATGATGGAAAGACACCAAAGACGACCTACCGAGCCCTTTTTTTTTATTTATGAACGAAGTGCGTGAGTTCTAGATGTTATACAGAACATTGCACTTTATGTGTATGAGAAACTTTAGCGGCATTGGTACCGTTGTATCCATGATGACTGAATACAATGAGTAACAAAATATTCACTCTTCTTCAACATTGTGCTCAATGGGAGACAAGCCCTGAGATGCTTCAGGCCATGGTAGCACATTTAGGCCACGCAGGCTGCTCACATTATCACAAGCAACATGCAGCCTGGCTTGCCATGTTGAAATATGGCTCCTGGGCATTTTGGAGAAATGGCCGAACCATGAATTCCACAGTGAAATCAATATAATGCTGAGCTGTTAGTGCACCTGGAATGAACACTAGAGAGGTCCAAGTACTCTACATTATGGGACACAACTCCATAACCCCAGGGAATAGGACTAGTGTGACATTACCTCGTGAAGGCCTTTTTATGGTTTTGCTCGTGTAGTCTCCAGACTGGTCTCCAGCTAACATTGTATCCAGGACAAACGTGTGAATTATCACTGAAGAGCACAGACTTCAGACTCCATTACTGCGTCCAGCCTCCCATTTACATCTGGAGACCACGTGGGCAATATCATTCCGGTCCTACTTCCAGGTTTACGGTGTGCGGTGCCATAATATATGGTAGCTGGACTCCTCTAGTCTGTATTTTAGCAAAGCATTATAGTGATTTGGGCATTGAACCAGTAGAGTGGCCATTTTTGCATTGTGTCCCAGGAGCCATTTTTCAACTCGACAACATCAGTCAGATTGCATATTTCATGTATTACTGTGAAGCTTCCTGTGTGGCCCAAGAGTGCTACCATGGCTTGCAGAGCCTCTGGTCTTATCTCCTATTGAGCCCACCTAGGATATCATTGGTTGGCAATTGCAAAGGGTGCTGCCAGCAGCAGATCTTGATCATTTATATTTCCAAGTGCATTCAGTGTGGCAGAACATTTTTCAGACCACCATTAGTAACCGCACTGATAGCAGCCATGGTGTGTATGTGCGTGTATTTCTGCAGGTTGCACTCATGTTTTGTACATTTTGTTTCCGTTTTGTCATATTATTACCATGTTATTTTTTTATCTGTTTATTTCCAGAATTCCATAACTTTTTCTTGATTTTGCAATTTCAATGTTGAGGAGAGTATAATAAACAAATATTGCCCTTTTTAATGTAGCAAGATAGCGCATCAAAGTTCACAGTTCAACTCATCTGTACCAATGAGGGCACGACTACAGCCCCCTCCCAGTGATTGATTACTGCCCCCTGCGACACTCCAGTGACTGGAAACAAGCGACGTCACAAAGTATAGAACTTTATTATCCCCCAGCAGCCAGACTTTCAGTTAGTTTGCTGCACCTATTAAAGTAGTACTCACCTGCAGATTACAACTATGGCTTCTGGTAAATGTTTTTTATTTATTACAGATTCCCTTTAAAAGTTAAACTACATGATCTCGATTGTTATGTTTGCTCTTGGCTTCTGGCTGAGTGGGACTTTATGTGCCTATGCGAGTCCCACTGAGCCAGCAGCTGCGGTGCATGAGCATTGTGATGAAGCCAGGGAACGTGCACCCAGCTTCATTGTACATTCCCAGGCTGGCAGGACTAAGAGACATATCATAGTACAGAGGATGTCAATCACCTAAGTACGAGATCCAAGGCAGGACTAGACTGCACTACTCCACTAATCCAGGCTCATTTCTTTATAACAAGCTGCTCATGCAAGTGTTTTTTTTTCAGAACATACATCAAGCATCGTGCAGAATGCAGATAAGCCAATTTAATGTTAATGTGGGGGGGGTTGGGAGAGTTCGGGGATCGGATAGATATTTAACTTTCTCTTATCTTCTATTGATGCTTATGAAGCTTCATATTCCTTAATTAAATTGCATATTGATTTCTGGAGTAATTTGACCGACTTCTAGGATCTATATTTCTATCAGGGTGTCATGGATTAAAGTCCAGATGTCTGTTGAGTTTGTAGTGGAAATGAATGGCATGTCTCCATTGCTTCCTGTTGCTTGCGCATCCCCAGGATCTCTGGAATGCTTGTTTCTTCATGTTTCCTGCTGGGAAAACATTGAGAATATTTTCCTGTATAGACTTAAACACGGAAGGTACAGTACATAACTAGGATATATATTATGTACACTATTCTGCATGCCATAAAGTACGAGTGTATGATACCGTATATATTGTTATATAGTATTACAGTTACGTCATGCAGACAGACCCGGCATCATTTATTAAGCTAATGAACTCAGTGTAAAATCAAGGTGCCCAGTAACAGATATTGCACATGGGTCAAAGTTGCCACCTCCAGTAGTAAGGGTTGAGGCTGCCACAAGTGAAGTAGGCGGCTACAGACTTGAATGAAGCCGCCGCTGATTCCAAGTTACAGGTTCCACAGGTCCTTTTAGGATCGATATCACTCCTCTATTAAATAACCAAATGATTCCTTTCTCCTTATCGCTTGCAATAGTCACGGTAGTGGTGCTGCCCCGGCCGGCGGCAGCAAGTGCTATATTCAGGCTGAAAAAAAATTGCGCGTGTTGAATGCTGTGCCTGACCGTCACGCTGTGCTCGTCAGCACAGGACCTGCGTGACGTCAGAGGCACGTGATGTGCTGTGCTGCAGCCGCTATGGATCGCGGTATGGACCAAAAAAGCTATCTGACGCTATCCCTGATGGAAGGAGGCATGAGTCTCTGAAATGAGAAAAGAGGGATTACATGATGCAGAAGAAGGTATGATGGCATGGTGAGATGAAGGAATCCTCTACGTTGACAGTCCAGATACAGACATCACCAATACCTGTCACTTCTATACCGATTTGACCATATACTCTTGTTTCTGGATTTTTCTCTGTATCTCTTATTCACAACTGTCTCTTAAAACAATTTGCCAACTATATTTTGTTTCTATAAAAAAAAAACATTTTTCTTCCTTCTGCACATATGATTCTTACAACTGCTACTACTATAACATATTGTTGAGGAGAGCCTTAAGATCAAATACTTAATTAACCTCAAGACATAAGAGATTGAGAGGAGCTACCCACAAAGTGTATTATTTCACCTTACATGAGCTTTTTCAGATCAAAGTGTGACACTAAAGATGGCTGCCATTTCCTGTTTGCCTAACACCATGTGCTAATGGATCTGGAATTTCCTGTTTTATAACACACCATGTGCTCCATGGATCTGCCCACGATGACGCCCACTCTGACCTCATGGACCAACCAAGCCTGATGACCTCATGGATCCGCCCACGGACTAGCTCACTGCCCAACCCACTAACCAATGGAATACGTCCGAGCACTCCCATTTTAGAGTTAACAGAGCCCCCTTACAAGGGACATATAAACCTATGTTTGAATCAGTAAAGTCTCTCTGGAAGCTGTTCCATAGATTGATGAAAGAGAGGTTACATCTGACTGCTCATCTTCTTCCTGGCCTCCAGTTCAGAATAATTCCCTGCCTCCAGCAACTCCGAGCTGGAGGTAGTTCTCTCTTTTTTTTTTTTTTTCTTTTGCCCCAGCTCGATCTGTAGGGTGAGGAATGCGAGAGAAAAAATTGTGTTTTGAATGCAGAATCATAACAAAAACATAACAAACAACAAAATGAAAAAGGATGCCCCTTACTGGCGACGATCTAGCACTGCAGCCAAAAACTGGAGTTGGTCATAATAGAGATGGCTTTTATTCAGGGCAACACCATCGGTCTTGCTTGGCTGTTGTCTCTCGCGGCAGAACTAGTCCCGGCAACTCTTCCTTCGTCTTGTCACTAAACCCACTGGAAAGAAAAGTCGAAGATACTAGAATAATAAAATTATATAGGTAAAGGATGCAGTATGCAATAACACGTATAGTGTGTGTTCTAAGATCAGTGCTAATTTGGTGTTTATTTTTCTTTGTGTCTGGGATAAATGAGAAACAAAGATCTATCCGTATGGAAAAAGATTATAAAACCAAATTTAAAGCTTTGGGACTCCAACGAACCACAGATAGAGCCATTATCCACAAATAGTGAAAGCATTGAACAGTGATGAACCTTTCCATGAGTGGCCAGACAACCAAAATTACCGCAAGAACCAGCGACGACTTATCCAAGAGGTCACAAAAGACCCCACAACAACATCCAAAGAACTGCAGGCTTCACTTGCCTCATTTAAGGTCAGTTTTCATGACTCCATCATAAAAAAGAGACTGTGCAAAAATGGCCTGCATGGCAGAGTTCCAAGACAAAAACCACTGCTGGTAAATAAGAACATAAAGGCTTGTCTCGGTTTTGCCAGAAAACCTCTTAATGATCCCCAAGACTTTTGGGAGCATACTCTGTGGACCGTTGAGACTAAAGTTGAACTTTAGTGTCCCATAACATCTTGTGTAGGAGTAAAACAGCATTTCAGAAAAGGAACATCCTACCAACAGTAAAATATGATGGTGGTAGTGTGATAGTCTGGGCTATTTTGTTGCTTCAGGACATGGAAGACTTGCTGTGCTAAATAGATCCATAAATTCTGCTGTCTACTAAAAAAAACCTGAAGGAGAATGTCTGGTCATCTGTTCATGACCTCAAGCTGAAGCACACTTGGATTATGCAGCAGGACAATGATGCAAGACACACCAGCAAGTCCACCTCTGAATGGCTTAAGAAAATCAAAATTAAGACTTTGGAGTGTCTTAGTCAAAATCCTTACAAAGGAGGTTCATTCTCAGAAACCCTGCAATGTCGTTAAATAACAATTCTACAAAGAAAAGTGGGCCAAATTTCCTTCAGAGCGTTGTAAAAGACTCGTTGCCAGTTAACACAAACATTTGATTGCAGTTGTTGCTGCTAAGGGTGGCTCAACCAGTTATTAAGTTTAGGGGACAATCATTTTCTCACACAGGGCCCTGTAGGTTTGGATTTCTTTTTCCCTTACTGATAAAGACCTTCATTTAAAAACAGCATTTTGGGTTTACGTGTGTTATCTTTGTCTAATATTTAAATTTGTTTGATCTGAAACATTTTAAGTGTGACAAACATGCAAAAGAATAGGAAATCAGGAAAGGGGCAGACGCATTTTCACACAACTGTATATTGCGACAATCATAATGTACTGTTTAGATTTGCCGTACTTATATCCTCTTGCATCTGTTGTGAGCTGCTTTCAAAATTCGGTTAGAGTTCGCAGCAAACATATAGGTCCAGGCAGCATGGCGCCGACTGTGGTCCCCATAACCTTCATGCCTGGTGTCCCACAATTCGGACCTCTGATGCACTATCGTCAGTTCCACACTGATGATGTGAGCCATGTTGATGGTTTCTGTAGAGTCGTGTTTTTGTTTTTTGTTTTCCATTTAAAACATCCCTTATGTCAAATGATGAGCTTCCTGGATTGTCCTAATGCAATTTCCTTGATTTTGGTTACGTAGTTGTGTTTTATATGGACGCAATACGGATCGCATACGCATTGTCTGTGTCCTGTCCGTTTTTTTTTCTTGCACCCATTGACGTTCATTGGCTTATCTCGTCTGATCTGAGCTGAGAAAAAAATTACAGACCAGTACAAAATCCTTAACTAACATTTTTTTAATATTTATTTTAATCTTATTGCACTCGTCCGATTTTAACGCAGATGAGTGTGATCCCTTAGCGTGATGCAGATGTAGGTACACTTGTTTAGTATGGGCCTCTGGGTATTGTCCTTGTGTCATGCTCATCATGATGTGTCAAACTGAAGTATGGCTCGGTCACATGCGCCTCATAGCTTCACCCTCTTGTATTCATCAAGCTCTGGTAGAAAACTCTTAGGCCTCTTTCACACATCAGGTTTTCGCCGTCAGGCGCGATCCGGCGCTTTTGACAGAAACCGGATCCGGCGAAATGCAATGCCGGATCCGGTTTCACCCCCATTGACTTGCATTTGTGCCGGATCGCGCCGGATGGCCATGCGTTTCATCCGGTTTTCGCCGGATCCGGCAATGTGTCGCAATGTGTCGCGATCCGGCGTCTGGAAAAAACGTCTACTGTAACGTTTTTTGTCTCCGGCGAAAAAGCCGTACCCGCCGGATCCGGCGCGTCCGGCTTTTTCACACAATGAAAGCCTATGAGCGCCGCAATGCGCCGGATCCGGCGAAAGCCGGATCCGGCGGCCGGATCCGGTTTTTTGGTCTGAGCATGCTCAGTAGCTCTGCCCACAAGACATATATAAAAGCAAGACAGTGGGACCCACAGCCACACCCAACATGCCACCCAAGAAAGCAACCAAGCGAAGCAGGAGAAGGCAGGAGACCACTGCAGCACCATCAGCACCACCACCACCCCAAATGGAGCAGCAAATAGAACATGCTGAGGAGGGGAGGCCAGCAGCAGATGAGAGACGGTAATTATCAAATCCACCATTCCTCCAAACTAGGGCCATGGAATATCAAGATATTCATTGGCCCTTTGTTTCTCTTTATTCAACAGCCGCCAAAGAGATGCAGCAGCAGCACCATCAGCACCACCCCAAATGGAGCAGCATGCTGAACGGGAGGGGAGTCCAGAAGCAGATGAGAGACGGTAATTATCAAATCCCCCATTCCTCCAAACTAGGGCCATGGAATATCAAGATATTCATTGGCCCTTTGTTTCTCTTTATTCAACAGCCGCCAAAGAGATGCAGCAGCAGCAGCAGAAATGGCATCACTGGCAGCAGCAATACCCACAGCCATGGAGTCTGGCCATCAACAGGACAGCACATCTTCTTCTGGGAGCCCTCTCTCGCATCGTCAGCGTTTGACGGTAAGTTTTTATTTCCAAAATCCATCATCTCTGTAATATATGTCTATTCATTGCCTTTTATTTCAAAACAGGAATCACAAGATGAAGAGGAGCTCCCAGAAGAAGAAGGAAGGGGGTGGACAGACGCTTGGAGTGGGCTCACAATTCGTAAGTTTTTTGCATCAAACGCAGAAACACAACATCACACTACACACAACACATAGAAAACAATGTTCTGCAGACCACACACAGCAAACAAATGCCTACATCCAAACTCATAACATTTTTTGTTTTCTTCTCTAGTCTTCCCAATCTGGTGCTCGGCCAAGAGGTCCTCGCAGTGCCTCCCAGGGTCGTCGGCGACAGCAACGCGGCGGTCACCAGCGTTTAAGTATAAATATTTTTGCTTTGTTTTTTTGCACTTTTTATTTCATTTCTTTTGTGGAGGCTAATTATGTTATTTTTGTCTTTTTCTTTAACAGCCTTCACAGCGTGCTCCCGACTCTGACGGTGAGGATGGAGGGATTGATGTGGACCGCCTCATCGATCTCGTCAGAGAAAGGGAGCCGCTCTGGAATATGGCTGACCGCCGCCACGCTGACCTGATCATTACCCGACGACTCTGGGAGGAAATCTGTTCTCTCCTTGTGGGCCGCTGGGAGGACCTCGAAGCTCGGGACCAGATTAAAGAGCGTAAGTATATACAGTAACGGTTGCTTGATGTAAACCAGTGTTTCCCGAACTCCAGTCCTCGTGGTCCCCACGGATCATGTGTTCAGGATTTCTATTTACTATTGAAATCCTGAAAACATGACCCCTGGGGACCATGAGGACTGGAGTTTGTGAAACACTGATGTTGTATACTAACCACTCCTTTCTCGTTTCAGGGAACAGAATTGTGAAGCGGTGGCGGTCTGTGAGGGATCGTTTCAAGAAGGAGTTCAATAAAGAGATGCGGGCCCCGAGTGGATCTGGAGGACGCAGGAGCAAGTACAAGTACGCACAAGCCCTGTCGTTCCTCCGGGAAACAATGCTCACCAGAAGGTAAATATTACACACCACATGTGAAAAAAATGTTAGATGTAACTTTTTTTTTTCAGCCAGGGCCATACCATGTCAGTATTTTAATTGTTTTTTTTTCTCTTTATTCCACAGCACGGTGAGCAGCACTCGGGAGCCTGCACGATTGGACCCTTCTGAGGCGATCCCTGAGGAGACCGGCACCGAGGGACACTTCGACCGCCCCGGTACATCTGCACCTTCCCTGCCTTCCCACACATTCGACCCATCTGTCCCATCCACCAGCACAGGAGCATCGTGGCCGCCTACATTACATGAAGCTGCTGGTGAGGAGATCGCTTTCCCTTTACCCCACCCTTCTGCCCCTGCCGCCTCTAGTACACCTGCGGGTACTGGGCGACAGCGGCAGAGGGGTCAGGAAAAGAGTTATGCGCAAGAGTTATTGCATCTGAATGCATCTTTCCAGAACTGTCTCAAAGTCTTGTCAGAGCAAATCTCCGCAGGCTTTCAGCAGATCAACTCCAGCATTCTGGAGGTGAAGACACTTCTGCAAACCATGCATTCAGAAGCAAGATCTTCGCCAAACCACACCTTTTTCAGGTCTGTTGTGGAGCGCATGGAAACGCTCTCTCCTGCCCAGCAGATGCATGTAATGCATTCGTGCCACGGTGCTCTACAGCAGGTTACCTCCCAACCTCCACCTCCCACCACTGTAGTTCCTCCACCTGCACCCCCTCCAGCCACTTTCCATCCTCCCCCTCCTATTACATCTGCACCCCCTCCAGCCACTTTTCATCCTCCCCCTCCTACTACATACCAGCAACCTCCCCAGTACCAGTCATCTCCCCACTTCCAGCAACCTGCCCCGTACCAAACTCCTTCCCCGTACCAAACTCCTTCCCCGTACCAAACTCCTTCCCCATACAACTTTCCATCAACATCATCTGCTCCTACAGTCCCTGCCCAACCCTCCACTCCACCACCCACCACCTCTTCTGCTTCCCACATGTCCACCCATTCTGTAGTTTTTTCCACACCTTCACCTCTAACTGTTCCTTCCCCACCAAGATCCCAGTCCTCTCTCCACACACCCAGTGTCGAAGTGTCCCGCAGCCCCTCCAGCAGTATTTCCACCCCACAGTACACAGAATTGTAATGTGTGTTTTTTGTAATAAAAATGCCCATTGGGTTTAAAACCTTTCTAAAAAAGTTTTTTTGCACTTTAAAAACATTTTACAAAAAAAAAAAAATTTAAATAAAAGTTAAATTATCGTTTCACAATGGTTGTCTGTCATTTCTTTCTGCGGCGAACTATGTTTTAAAAAAAGGTTAAATACAGGGTATTTCAAAGGTAAAAAGGTATTCAAAACCAGGTATAACTGTGGGTAAATTTTAGCTTTTTGCCACAGTTGTGTTCCTGGTTGTGTTTGAAGCAAAGTATTTCACTTAAAAAGTTGTGTTTATTGTTGGTGATTTCCTACCAATGTACACAACTTTTGTTAAAAGGTGAAATACTTTGCATAAAACACAACCAGGTACACACCTGTGGCCTAAAGGTAAAAATAGTAAGACCATGACAAGATAGCCAACTTTGGTTGGCAAAGGTATATACTGTTGGTCCAGAAGGTACACAAGTTTAGGGCAAAAATCTCTCACACTCTGTCATCCCAGTGTACTCTGCCTTGAGGTCACATAAAGTATAGTGGAAAATTGTCCCTGAAACCGTCACAGAACTTCTAGTGGTAATATTTCCAATGACAACATCCATCTTCGCCAGTAACTTGCTCTTCTCTCCAACCTGCACTTTCTTCTCTACAACCTGTCAAAGAAGGGCTGTAGGAACATGCTATATCTAGTTTTCCAGTAGCCAATCCCGTTCGGAAGGCCACAAGGGTCAATTTTAAAAACCGGATCCGGCGTAATCCGTCGAAAAACGGATAGAAAAACGGATGAACCGGATGAGACGGATCCGGTTTTGTCTGTCAAGAAAAAGACGGATCCGGCAGAAAACCGGATCCGTCACATCCGGTTTTACTAAACATTTGCCGGATCCGGCGTTCCGGCACGACGCCGGATCGCGCCTGACGCCGAAAACCTGATGTGTGAAAGTAGCCTTACATATGCATTCCCATAAGGCTGTGTTCACACGTTGCTTTTTTGCTGCATTTTTTTTTTTCTGCCGGCAAAACCTGCTCTCTTGGCAGGAAGGAAGGTGCTTATATAAAGTAGGTTTTGCTGCTTATATGCATATATAGAATTATATGGACAATTACAATACTTGCACCGTTCCTTAATAATTTGGGGTCGTTGATGGTCAATAATACGCTCCATACTGCCGCACCAGGCCAATCTATTGACGGTGGCGGAAATGATTAATGGATGCATGTCATTTTTCATTTGTAATCTCTCCTGTCTTGGTGGTCCCAGGATGACTGTACCTTCGGCTTCCACTGCTAAGCAGGCAGAGATTGAGGGCTTCATCTGCTCTACGCCAGCCATGAGATGGTTTCATGTTCTCTTTAAAGGGAATCTGTCACCTATTTTTTGCCCTATTTGATGTGATCACCGCCATCAGGGGCTTATCTACAGCATTCTGTAATGCTGTAGATAAGCCCCCGATGTAACCTGAAGGATAAGAAAAACGAGTTATATTATACTCACCGGGGGGCGGGTCCGGTGCGGTCCGGGTCCGATGGGTGTCGCGGTTCGGTGCCTCCTATCTTCTAGCGATGACGTCCTCCTCCTTCCTTCATGCCGCGCTCCTGCGCAGGCGTACTGATCTGCCCTGTTGAGGGCAGAGTAAAGTACTGGAGTGCGCAGGCGCCGGACTTCTCTGACCTTTCCCGGCGCCTGCGCACTGCAGTACTCTGGACTGCCCTCAACAGGGCAGATCAGTACACCTGTGCAGGAGCGCGGCATGAAGCAAAGAGGAGGATGTCATCGCTAGAAGATAGGAGGCGCCGGACCCAGACCGCACTGAATCGCCCCCCGTTGAGTACAATATAACTCGTTTTTCTTATCTTTCAGGTTACATCGGGGGCTTATCTACAGCATTACAGAATACTGTAGATAAGCCCCTGATGGCGGTGGCTGCATCTCATAGGGCAAAAAATAGGTGACATATTCCTTTTAAGAGATTTTCCGTACATCATCATTGTTACATTATTTTTGGTCCTTCTTCTTTCTGTCTGTCTCTTCCCTTCTGATTTCGCACAACAGGGTTTTTTTTTGTCCATCAAGCTATATGTTTTTTGTTTTCCTTTCTAAACGTATCTAAAGCTAGAGAATAACCAAATAATTGTACATTTAGAAATGACAAACAATGCGCCGAAATTGAAAATTGACTTCTTTGCTTGTGAAATGTATTGTTCGTGCCTTACAGCTTTTTTTGGTTATTGGTGGTAAACCTTACAATTAGTTTGTAGTTTTACATTTGCATTAACAAAAAACGTAAATCTGATTTTTATTTTTTTTTTTATTTTGTTAAATTTTGTGTTCGGCGTTCATTTGTATGCATGTGTTAAATAATTTTATATTTTGAAAGACCAGACTTTTATAAACATGGTGATGCCAATAATCATTTATATTCTAATTTTATATTTATTATTTATAATAGTTTTATTTTATTTCTACATTTTCAAACTGGGAAAAGTGGAGTGGAATAAACTTTTATATACGATATCTTTTTTTAAAAATTTTTGTGATGTTCTTAAAAGCATTTTTAAATTTTTTTGCCTTATTTTTTTAATCTTGCTAGGTGACGTTAACCTGTCCTTGTTTGATCGCTTATATTATATACTTCATTACCACAGTATATAGTACAAATCGTGGTCTCCTTTGCCGAACGCGAATCATCAGTTCTGTAGCTGCCATGAAAATGTATTGCTCTTATCGGTGATTGACAGCAGCAATCGCTCCTGTTCCGGGCAGATGCTCCGTATTTATTACAGCGGCACACCTCCTGAGCCTGCTCCATACTCTCACGCTTACCGCAGGCTTCAGAAAAGCTCATTGGAGTTGAAACGTCACATGGGTGAATAAATAGTTCATTTCATTGGCAACGAGCAGTACACAATAGAATTAAAGAATCCCTGTTATGATGGCGAGGAACCCCTTTTCTGGGCAACTAGCCATATTGAATCATTTGTAAAGTTATGTGGTTATGGCTGTAACTGCTAAATTACAAGAAATGTGTCTATTTTTTTGGCAGGAGCTGGCATTCACTACAAAGCTTTCTTCTTGCACATACCAGAGTGTCCAGCGCCGATAGCACAACAGACCCGGCATTGTGCTTTGGGGGTGAACGCCGTTCGGCCCTGCAGGCACATAACATTTGTCTGATCTTTATAATAATAATAATTTTAGAAATTTGTTATGTAAACTGACAGAAGGCCAGACATATGAGAAAACATGGGGCTGAAGTGAGAGAGGCCATACTCGCTTATCTGACATAATTGCGGGATTAAGCATGTTTGGGTACCGTATTATTCACATTTGACTTCCTGCCCTCCACTGCTAACTGCTATGTAATTATCATAGGCTTCCATACAAAAGCCACATTTATACTGCTGCTAGAATGGGTGGGTATGTCTACAAATTCAGCAGCTTATAAAAATGTGCATTATAGAAAAGCTTTACGGCCATATTATTACAGACCACCCTAATGGAATTCTAGTCTAGAAATTAAGGGGGTTGTTTGGTCCTAAAACTACAAGTCTGCAGTCACTTTATGTAACTGCAGACCTGTGAATGTGAATCCTCTCATCGATTCTCCTGTGCCACAAGTATGTGATATGCGTATCCCCTGCCACATTCCGACTAGTTGAGCCCAAGCTCACTCCATGCAATTGTATTGATCAAGCCTGGAAACAGTCTGTGATATGCATACTCTCCTGACACATTCCGACTAGACTGTTTCCAGCCTTGATGGAGTGAGCTTGGGCTCAACTAGTCGGAATGTGTCAGGGAGTATGCATATCACATACTTGTAGTCAAGTGACTGCCTGATCCTGGCACCAGCATTGGAGAATCCTCACAGTGTGCAGTGCTCGCAATGTGAGTATACACAAGTCTGCAGTCACACAGAGAGACCGGACAACGCCTTTAATGGAAAGCTGCAATTGTAAAGGCATTATAAGCTGCGTCTTAAAATAAAAATAAAAAATGTTAATCCTTGTTAATATATATTTGATTATACTGTGAGATACTTTATCTGATGAAGTCCTGGATTATTAATATCAAATCTCCATGCACCCAGGTGTATTATGGCTTCATACAACCCCAGAGCTGTTCAGAAGCGGTATTCAACACTTGTAGATTTCTGTGGGGAATTGCTGAACATTTCAATTTCAACAGGCGACAAATTGAAATGACTGTGGGGGCCTTGTGACCGCTCGATCACCACTGTGGATGTGATGTGGAGGACATGTGACAGCTCTGACACCACTATGGATGTGATATGGGGAACGTGACAGCTCTGTCACCACTGTGGATGTGATGTGGGGGACATGTGACAGCTCTGTCACCACTGTGGATGTGATGTGGGGGACATGTGACAGCTCTGTCACCACTGTGGATGTGATGTGGGGGACATGTGACAGCTCTGTCACCACTGTGGATGTGATGTGGGGGACATGTGACAGCTCTGTCACCACTGTGGATGTGATGTGGGGGACATGTGACAGCTCTCACCACTGTGAATGTGATGTGGGGGACATGTGACAGCTCTGTCACCACTGTGGATGTGATGTGGGGGACATGTGACAGCTCTCACCACTGTGGATGTGATGTGGGGGACATGTGACAGCTCTGTCACCACTGTGGATGTGATGTGGGGAACGTGACAGCTCTCACCACTGTGGATGTGATGTGGGGGACATGTGACAGCTCTGTCACCACTGTGGATGTGATGTGGGGAACGTGACAGCTCTCACCACTGTGGATGTGATGTAGGGACATGTGACAGCTCTGTCACCACTGTGGATGTGATGTGGGGAACGTGACAGCTCTCACCACTGTGGATGTGATGTGGGGGACATGTGACAGCTCTGTCACCACTGTGGATGTAATGTGGAGACATGTGACAGCTCTCACCACTGTGGATGTGATGTGGGGGACATGTGACAGCTCTGTCACCACTGTGGATGTGATGTGGGGGACATGTGACCGCTCTGTCACCACTGTGGATGTGATGTGGGGGACATGTGACAGCTCTGTCACCACTGTGGATGTGATGTGGGGGACATGTGACAGCTCTCACCACTGTGGATGTGATGTGGGGGACATGTGACCGCTCTGTCACCACTGTGGATGTGATGTGGGGAACGTGACAGCTCTGTCACCACTGTGGATGTGATGTGGGGGACATGTGACAGCTCTGTCACCACTGTGGATGTGATGTGGGGGACATGTGACAGCTCTGTCACCACTGTGGATGTGATGTGGGGGACATGTGACCGCTCTGTCACCACTGTGGATGTGATGTGGGGGACATGTGACCGCTCTGTCACCACTGTGGATGTGATGTGGGGGACATGTGACCGCTCTGTCACCACTGTGGATGTGATGTGGGGGACATGTGACCGCTCTGTCACCACTGTGGATTTGATGTGGGGGACATGTGACAGCTCTGTCACCACTGTGGATGTGATGTGGGGGACATGTGACCGCTCTGTCACCACTGTGGATGTAATGTGGAGACATGTGACAGCTCTGTCACCACTGTGGATGTGATGTGGGGGACATGTGACAGCTCTCACCACTGTGGATGTGATGTGGGGGACATGTGACAGCTCTGTCACCACTGTGGATGTGATGTGGGGAACGTGACAGCTCTGTCACCACTGTGGATGTGATGTGGGGGACATGTGACAGCTCTGTCACCACTGTGGATGTGATGTGGGGGACATGTGACAGCTCTGTCACCACTGTGGATGTGATGTGGGGGACATGTGACCGCTCTGTCACCACTGTGGATTTGATGTGGGGGACATGTGACAGCTCTGTCACCACTGTGGATGTGATGTGGGGGACATGTGACCGCTCTGTCACCACTGTGGATGTGATGTGGGGGACATGTGACAGCTCTGTCACCACTGTGGATGTGATGTGGGGAACGTGACAGCTCTCACCACTGTGGATGTGATGTGGGGGACATGTGACAGCTCTGTCACCACTGTGGATGTGATGTGGGGAACGTGACAGCTCTGTCACCACTGTGGATGTGATGTGGGGAACGTGACAGCTCTCACCACTGTGGATGTGATGTGGGGGACATGTGACAGCTCTGTCACCACTGTGGATGTGATGTGGGGGACATGTGACAGCTCTCACCACTGTGGGGGACTTGTGACAGCTCTGTCACCATTGTGGATGTGATGTGGGGGACATGTGACAGCTCTCACCACTGTGGGGGACTTGTGACAGCTCTGTCACCACTGTGGATGTGATGTGGGGGACATGTGACCGCTCTATCACCACTGTGGATGTGATGTGGGGGACATGTGACAGCTCTCACCACTGTGGGGGACTTGTGACAGCTCTGTCACCATTGTGGATGTGATGTGGGGGACATGTGACAGCTCTCACCACTGTGGATGTGATGTGGGGGACATGTGACCGCTCTATCACCACTGTGGATGTGATGTGGGGGACATGTGACAGCTCTCACCACTGTGGGGGACTTGTGACAGCTCTGTCACCATTGTGTATGTGATGTAGGGGACATGTGACAGCTCTCACCACTGTGGGGGACATGTAACAGCTCTGTCACCACTGTGGATGTGATGTGGGGAACGTGACAGCTCTGTCACCACTGTGGATGTGATGTGGGGAACGTGACAGCTCTCACCACTGTGGATGTGATGTGGGGGACATGTGACAGCTCTATCACCACTGTGGATGTGATGTGGGGGACATGTGACAGCTCTCACCACTGTGGGGGACTTGTGACAGCTCTGTCACCATTGTGGATGTGATGTGGGGGACATGTGACAGCTCTCACCACTGTGGATGTGATGTGGGGGACATGTGACCGCTCTATCACCACTGTGGATGTGATGTGGGGGACATGTGACAGCTCTCACCACTGTGGGGGACTTGTGACAGCTCTGTCACCATTGTGGATGTGATGTAGGGGACATGTGACAGCTCTCACCACTGTGGGGGACATGTAACAGCTCTGTCACCACTGTGGATGTGATGTGGGGAACGTGACAGCTCTGTCACCACTGTGGATGTGATGTGGGGAACGTGACAGCTCTCACCACTGTGGATGTGATGTGGGGGACATGTGACAGCTCTATCACCACTGTGGATGTGATGTGGGGGACATGTGACAGCTCTCACCACTGTGGGGGACTTGTGACAGCTCTGTCACCATTGTGTATGTGATGTAGGGGACATGTGACAGCTCTCACCACTGTGGGGGACATGTAACAGCTCTGTCACCACTGTGGATGTGATGTGGGGGACATGTGACAGCTCTGTCACCACTGTGGATGTGATGTGGGGGACATGTGACAGCTCTGTCACCACTGTGGATGTGATGTGGAGACATGTGACAGCTCTGTCACCATTGTGGATGTGATGTTGGGGACATGTGACAGCTCTGTCACCACTGTGGATGTGATGTGGAGACATGTGACAGCTCTGTCACCATTGTGGATGTGTGGGGACATGTGACGCTCTATCACTACTATAGATGTGATGTGGGGACATGCGAAGCTCTATCACTACTATAGATGTGATGTGAAGTAGATTTTTGCACTACAAATGAGGACACCGGACGCTGCCCTGTTCCTTCCAATGCTGGGATGAATGACAAGAGGTTAGTGCTGCAGCAGATACCAGCAGCCAGTGAGTGGGTACTGGGTGGGCAGAGGGCTGTGCCGGACTCTGAGGCAGCAGATGGGGCCAGCTCTGACTGTGCACTTACAAAAAAGGCCCAGAAAGCTGCTGGATCTGGTAGTCAGATGTGAACAAACTGGATGCAGGGAATGAAGAGAAATTCAGGAGGAACAAAAGGTAGAAACAAAAAAAACTAAAATTATAGGGCTGTTGTATGTTACAATACGGCACAGATTAGTGGAAAAAATAAAATTGGATTTTAGGGTCGGACAACCTTTTAAAACTTCCATCAAGTTCACAACCCTAGCAAAGATCTCTTAAAGCACCACTCCAGCGTTTTTTTTTTTTTTTATTACACCGCTAGTGTGGTGATTTAAATGTTAGTCCCCTGCCCCCTAATACTCACCTTCCGGCGTTTTCATCTGTGTTTGATGCCGAACCTGTCGGTCTTTGGTGACAAGTGACCTGTTCTCAGCTCTAGTGTTTCATGGAGTTGTGCGGAGGTCACTTTACAACACAAATCTATTAGCTCCTCGTTCTGGCTCTCATAGACTTGCATCATGCTCTTGAGATGTAGCTTCTGACAAGCCAGTCAGGAGCTGCGCTCACAAGTTGGGATGACGCTGGCGGATGAGTATGTTACCAGGGACAGGGGTATGTGTCCACGCTGCGTACTGGCAGCGCTTTGGACGGAGTGGAAAGCCCGCTCCGCCCAAAGCGCCGCCTCCTGTTGTACACGCGGTGGTTCCGGATGTGTAAGGCTGTGTGCACACGCTGCGGATTAGGTGCGGATTCATCCGCGCGGATTTTGTAAAATCCGCAGGTGAAACCGCAGGTTAAAAGACCTGCGGTTTTACCTGCGGATTGCTCTGCGGTTTTGCCCTGCGGTTTTTCATCTCCTCAATGGAGGAGATGGCAAACCGCAGGAGAATCCGCAGAAAGAATTGACATGTCAATTCTTTCTGCGGATTGAAAACCGCAGATAATCCGCGCGGAAAATTCCGCAGCGTCTGCACTGCGGTTTTTGATTCCCATAGGGAATCATTGTACTGTACACCGCAGCAGAAACCGCTGCGGGTCCGCAGCGGCCAAAACCGCTGCGGAACCGCAGCAAAATCCGCAGCGTGTGCACATACCCTTAATTGAACATATGCGGAATCACCGCATCGTATCCATATACTGGGCTATTTTTAAATAAACATGCTGCGGTCTGGAAAGACGCGCTGCGTGTCCAAATACGCAGTGCCGCCGGATGCGGCCCTGCACGTATAGTGGAGATGGGATGTCATAAAATCCCCTCCACTATCCTGTAACATCTGGATGCTGCGGATTAGACTCTGCAGCTGTACGCAGCGTCCAATCCGCAGCATATCCTGATGTAATCCGGACAGTGGAAACATACCCTTAGATTTAAAGCGCCACTTCAGTGCTGAAAAGCAAAAGCACGCTGGTGTGGTTCTTTAAAGCAGGGTTCCCCAACTCCAGTCCTCAAGGCCCACCAACAGGTCATGTATTCAGGATTTCCGTAGTATTGCCCGGGTGATAATGGCTTCACCTGTACAATACAAGGGAAATCCTGAATACATGACCTGTTGGTGGGCCTTGAGGACTGGAGTTGGGGAACCCTGCTTTAAAGTACAATTAGAGAAGCCAACAATCAGCCTGTGTTAACATATCGATGATCTCCTGACCACAAAAGTGCAAAATTCTTGTTTGTTGGGTGATTGATTATGCCGATTAACTTATATTTGTTCTGCGAGCTACAATTGGCCTATCTAAATGGACCATTGGGCATGGCACAAGTTCACCACTCCTTGATACTTTGGTCACACCCTTAAAATATCAGAATTACCGTAAGTCATTTTCTGTTTTGGGTACTGTTATTTTTTTTTTTTTTTCCCGCTTTGAAATGACAGAATTTGTAAACCACAGGATTCTCTATGAAGAGCTTTACTGTTGCTTTTCCAAGTTCTTCATCTCTAGTAATGACAGTGTAAGTGTAAAATGCCGTAAAACACTGGCGTGCTGGCCAGCCCATAGCCGTGTAGTTATGGCCATAATTATGTGGCTTTGAGAGGAGGCCTATTATGTAGGAGATGTATGGGTTGTACTTCTGTTTGCACTGTAATTGTTCCAATTTCACCGTGGGTAATGTCGTCTATTCACCGCCTCTACTCCAACATATAGGAAATGCTCGGAGTGAACGGTACGTCATGTCGCCAGCAGCTATAATATTTCCTGGCTTTTCGTTCTTTTCCAGCTTGTATCTGCCGTACTTTGTTTTTCCATAGTACTTAGAGAACCCTTTCATGATTGACCAGATTGCGCTCCTATGCTATTCCTGCTGCTTCTCCGAGTAAGTTGTTTTTTTTTTTCCTTTTAATCAACCAAATGATTCCAGACATATGAGACATTTCATTTAGTACTAATATTTATAATGATTTCCAAGGGAGAGTGGCTCATAGGCTCATCTGGGGGGGGGCATCTATTTAAGCTTCTATGTAGTATTACCCTGTGAGTTATGCCCCTATGTTAAAGACCATAAAAATTGACTTTAAATAAAAATACCCATATCTCTGGTACAAAATTGCAAATTTAAAAATAAAGAAAAAAAAAAAAGAATACTCTGGGAAGCAACGAGAACAAAATGAGAGCAAAAAAGGGCCACTTTTGACCTAGTGACAGCGCCACTTTAACTGTCCCGTAGAGTTGGTTGTCTCTGGAGAAAGTCACCTTTCCTGAATTTACTACTTTGTCGTAGAATCAGGGCTGATGAGTCAGTAAGCCAAACCTCCAACTCTGTCTCCTCAATTTCCATGACTCCACCAAAATGGGCTTCGACTCTGACTTCCCAGCCCTGCGCGGAAGGGAAGTCACAAACTTTGCTAATGACACAAAATAAAATTGCCCTTCTCATTACCGCCGGGTTAGACCGGTGCTGTTGGCTCTGTATAATCTCCTATTACAGGGAAGTTGTACAGGGTCTTTTGAAGCCTCTTAAAAAGTAGAAAGGGTAATGGCCTTATTGTTCTCGCAGTGCAGCTGGCTGGAATGGTAAAATATAACTCCACTTCTCCTCTTTCGAGCGGGTTTATTTTAAAGTTTTAGATTTCCTGCAGTTTCTCTTTAAAGCAATCAGCAGCCTGTGGTGTGTATCAGCCGTGGGTTATAGACTGTCATAAAAATATCCTTTATTTTACTGGTAATAACCCAGTATTATAAGTCGCTATTTAATAAATCTCAGGAGCTTATGCGCCTTGTTCACATACATGAAAAGCGCAGTAAAGGTGACCCTACAAGCTCATGAAATGACTATGACCGCTACTTATTTGTTCCTTGAGCGGATTTCTGCTATCAGTTTTCCCAGTAATGACCTCCCCGGTGGCCAGGAACTACTTGTGTGAATAGCTGATAACAATTAGACATAAATGTTGCCAGTTTCAGAAATAAATTCTCATACATTGATCATGAAAATGGGCCACTGATGTGAAAGTATTGGGTTAATGTATGGAAATTGTCACTTAGATGGAATTTGTAACCCTTTACCAAGATTTTGACCTAAAATAAATCGTGTAGGAACTTAAAAAAAAAAGTGGTCCCCTAGTAATAGAACTTGTATAAAAAAAATCCGAGTTCTTACACTTGCTAGACCCTGTGCTGGCTCTCTGCCGCTGCTTCTGTCTCAATGGTTTGGCTGCGGCGGTGCTATCACGTTGACAGCACATCACAGCTGCAGCCAATCACTGATCGTAGCAGCTCTAATAATTGATCTTAATACCAGAATTGGCAGATTCAGAAAAAATGAAGGAAATTCACCTATAAGGCTGCGTGCCCACGATCAGGAATAATAGCGTTTTGGTCGCACCGTATTTTCACTGTGTCCAAAACGCTGCGTTCTAGATACGCACTTGTCTTTTAGAACTGTGCAGATTTACAGCTTCTAAATAAGTGGAGTCATGAGCTCAGCCGATACGGTAACTATTAATGTGAAAGGCCCACCGGGCTGAAATTTTTGTCTCACGTTGATCCTCTACTGACGAAACCTTTTATTCAACCCTTTTTTATATCTGTGTTTAGCCACATTATTGTTCCCTTTAATATTCCACATTTTTGACATGTACAGAATTCCTGGCAGAGACCTAACTCCCCACTCATCTAGTAGTTGGCTGCCACTGACAATATTTTGCATGCAATTTGCATTAACGTTCAGTCTCTTTGCACAGAAGCCTTGTCAGGCTTATACTCATGTCTGGCCTCGTTGTGCACGACAGGCCTATCTGTTACATATGTAACAATGCTGTAGCCCCTGTGTATATTTTATACTTTCTGAGTCTAGTATACAAAAACACTATATACTGCCCACACGATGCCTTATTGTTGTCCAGAAGAAGGTTATTTCAAGAGCTAGTTTGCACTTGTCACTCTTCACCCCTCCAAAAAAGGACCTCCGCACCCTGTGATTACTTTGTGTAAATTAACTCCTTTCCAACTGTAGGGAAGGTGACCGGACGGACTGACTGGTGAGATTTCAGAAAGGAAAACAGCTAGGAAAGTGTAGGTGACGTGCAGTACCTTGGGTTGACCACTAGATGGCAGGGAGGAGTGTAAGTTCAAGACTTGACATCAGCTTAGGGCTTTAGAAACCGTTGGTCATGGGGGCGGAGTCACAGGGAACCGGGAAAGCTATAAATTTGACAGGAGGGTTCCAGAAAGTTCCTGTCCCCAGGGGGAGCTCAAGTGACGAGGAGACTGTGACAGTTGGTGCACTGTGAGGAGAACCTAACCCGGGGACTGAGAAGAAAGGAAGTCAGGGGGGTGGTCCTGACACGAAGTACCACAGTATAGACGAGGCTCCGGGCGAAGGATATCGTATAGGGAACGACGTTTGACCAGTAAAATTACTGTTGGTGTTCAGGTCTAAGGTAGCCACAGTGACGGAGCTGTCAGAGCGTCACTAAGTGCGAAGAGACGTTGCGTAGATATACGTCCCAGGTGAAAAGTACGATACGTCAATGTGTTCTGTAACCGGAGAGCCTTGAAGAGAATTGTGGTGTGCTGTGAGGCCATCGTGTGGACGGCGAGAGAATAAACTTGGACCTGTTGCACCTGAAACTTGCCTCCATCTTATGTCTATACGTCACTGCGCGGTATACAGAGGGACCACCCCCCAGCCCGGCCTACCGACTCTACACGTGGCATAGTCGGCAGGATCAACGCCTCTAATACAATATCTTCTGCGGCAGGCCTGCCTCTGAGGAATGGAAACGGACTTGGACTGCACTGTTTGGATTATAAACACCTGTGGATTACAAATTACCAACCTGTGGATTACAAATTGGGAGCGCTGTGGAGTATTTGCGTTGCCAGCAGAGGATCAGGGGCGGTACCAGGTTCGGAGCAAGATGGCGGTGCTGCTTCAGCGCAGAGGAGAGGTCCGGGTGTTTGCAGTCGTTCTGGATGGACTGGGACCCCCTCCTACGTACCCCTGGGGACAGCGATATGTACCAGGAGGCCGACGTTCCCACGTACAGGACCCTGGCAGGTGGGTGGAAAGGCCTGCTGTCCCCCACCCAGCAGAGGGAGTGGCACCGAGGAAAAGTTTGTCTGCAGCTGTTTGGAGCCATTCGATTGCTGCCCACCGGACAGGATGCAACACTGCGGTTGTCGAGGCATCGGCCGCCTGGAGTGGCGATGGCGGCGGGAGGTCGAGCTTCGCCAGAAGATCTATACCTCGGAGTCACGAGCAGCCAGTCTGATCTCGGGTGGAGGAGCGGAGCCATGGCGGATCCCATGGGAGCGGCTGCCAAAGATACCAGCCGAGAGCCTCTCTGCGGAACCTCTGAGCCTGGAGGCCAGCCCCACCGGACGGTGGAGTGAAGAGCGGAGACTGCAGGAGCAGCCGCGGAAAAATGTGACGGAGCCCGCTGCACCGGGGAAGGTGAGAGTTCCCTCGGCTCTACCAGCGACTCCGCAGGCGGCCCCCACCACTCAGCCGCAGCGCGCAGCCTCCTGTGATCCCGAAAGTCTGGCCAAGGAAAACCCCACTGTCTATGCGGAGCTGAGTGGGGTCTCCACTCCCAGCCCGGAGCCACCCCGCCCGGTGACGCCACGCTTTGTGTCGCCGATGCGGAGCCTGTCTCCAGAAGACGCTGTTGCATTCCCCCTGCAAGTGGCGACATCCTCCCCGAAACAGGCCGTTACTCCGGTTATGCCGGCTCCTGGTGAAGCTCCGGATGCAGTTCACCCTGCGGCCGCGGCTATGCCGGCGTTGGAACTGGCTGCGGCCTATTTGTCAGGCCCTGTGGCCCAACCTTTGGAAAACCTGACTGCCCTTATACGCCACCCGGCCCCGGCTGCTGCTGGGCCGCTGACATCATCCGCCACCTCTGCCCTGTTTTCACCCCCGGCTAAATCCCGCCCACCGGACTCCCGGGCTTACACTGGACCCTCGGTTTGGGTCGCAGAAGTTGTGAAAAAGAAGGCCAGGGAGCAGGAAGTATGGAACCTGCACCATGCAAAGGGGGAGGCTGGCATGGCGATTACACGATCCTTGGGACGGCTCGTGTACACCAATATACCAAAAGGATACCTGTTTATTCGGGATCTTGCTACCGGCCAGAAAGTTTATATCAATGTGGCCTCTATTCGCCACGGCCGAGCCTTGCAAGATGGGGACTTGGTGTCCTATTATAAGGAATACTGCCCCTGCGGCTACAATGCGGTAGCCGTGCTCGCGGAACCCGAAGATCACGAGCCCCCATAGAAAGGACTCTAAGGACACTCCCCGCATCCTGGGAGCTCCACGGCTGTGGGGTTCCTTGCTACCGACCACCAGAAGATGGCGTGGACTGTCGGGCATTCGCTGCAATGTTATTTAGATTATGGGGACAGTTTGCGCCCTAGTTAAATGAGAATGTTGTTAATGTTTTTGTGTTCTTCTGATCTTCTAAAAGGGGGGTCTTTCTTGGTTTTGCCTGATATAGTGGATGCAATAGAATCAAAGGGGAGGGAGTGTCCATGTCCAAGGAAGGGGGGAGAAAATCTTTTCTGTTTTACTGTTTTTGTGTGTGATGGTTTTAAAGCAATAGTAAAACAAAAAAAAATATAAAAAATGGGTACTCGTGCTGTTATAAAGTTGTTTTGAAGTATACTAGGCAAGAGAAAATGCAACAGGTCCGGGTAAGAGAAGGTCTGTGTGACCGAAGGGGTCTATGAGTTGAGAAGGTCTGGGAGACCGAGACGCCGACCATGACTGGTAACCAAAAGAGAGACGAAGAGATGGAAGATGTGAAGCAGACAGTAGTCCCAGATCAGGTCCCCGACACCACGGACACCCCAGAAAGAGGAAGGTGGGCGCTGGCAATGATCTGGTAGGGGATTATGATTGTCGGGGACGACAATAGACAAAGGAAGGGGGAGTGTAGGGAAGGTGACCTGAAGGACGGACTGACTGGTCAGATTTCAGAAAGGAAAACAGCTAGGAAAGTGTAGGTAACTTGCAGTACCTTGGGTTGACCACTAGATGGCAGAGAGGAGTGTAAGTTCAGGACTTGACATCAGCTTAGGGCTTTAGAAACCGTTGGTCATGGGCGGCGGAGTCACAGGGAACCGGGAAAGCTATAAATTTGACAGGAGGGTTCCAGAAAGTTCCAGTCCCCAGGGGGAGCTCAAGTGACGAGGAGACTGTGACAGTTGGTGCACTGTGAGGAGAACCTAACCCGGGGACTGAGGAGATAGGAAGTCAGGGGGGTGGTCCTGACACGAAGTACCGCAGTATGGACGAGGCTCCGGGCGAAGGATATCGTATAGGGAACGACGTTTGACCAGTAAAATTACTGTTGGTGTTCAGGCCTAAGGCAGCCACAGTGACGGAGCTGTCAGAGCGTCACTAAGTGCGAAGAGACGTTGCGTAGATATACGTCCCAGGTGAAAAGTACGATACGTCGATGTGTTCTGTAACTGGAGAGCCTTGAAGAGAATTGTGGTGTGCTGTGAGGCCGTCATGTGGATGGTGAGAGAATAAACTTGGACCTGTTGCACCCGAAACTTGCCTCCATCTTATGTCTATACGTCACTGCGCGGTATACAGAGGGACCACCCCCCAGCCCGGCCTACCGACTCTACACAACAACCAACATGAGTTGTCATAAATGTCTGCCAAACAATGGCACAGGTCCTGGAGCTGAGTAATATACTACCAAGGTCCTTCCACATCGGCTACATGTTAGACATGATTATGGTGTGCAAGTGGGATTTTATGACATTTTTGTGGCCTTACAGTGGCCTAAAGATCTGCTATCTTTATACCTCAATCAGGACTTTTTAAGATGTCATAATTTTTCCATTGTGCACAAGCTGTTAAGAGAAAAAAAGTTAGAATAGTTGTTTTTAGTTTATGCCATCACCTATAAATTCAGATCTAAACGTGATAGTCAAATGTACCTGTGACGCTGAGTCTCACTTCTCACGGACAAGCAGTGAGTCAGGATAGTCAAAGAGTCCGAGGTCAAGAGCCAGGAGGGTACGTCATAAACAGGGAAAGGACAAAGGTGTAGTCAGGTTACAGTAACGAGTCAGAATTACAAGGTCCGAGTGCATCAAGGCACAAGGGGTAATACAACAGGCAAATCGAGGGCCTGGCAACAGGAGATAAAAATGTCTGAATTCAGAGCAGAGAGAACACGCCACACTACGACTGGCAGCTATCTGAAACTGGCAGCCTAGTTAACTAACTAGGTAATCACTTGGAACAGGGAACACCTGAAAGAAGCCCCGCACCATCCAGCCTCAGATTGGATGGCTGAGCTGTCAATCAAAATAGCTCAGCATGCCCTTGCACTAGATTGAACAACAGAGTTGTCATGTAGCGGGGAGAAAATGACCTTTATTTTCCCCACCAGCATTTGGTATTCAGTCATAGGGGCGGGGCGGTGCTGGTTCAGTCACCGTTCTAAGCTTACACAGCGGCCACTGTAACCGCCCCTGGCCCTGAGTGATCTCGCCTCTACATTGGGGCTCAGCTGTCAGTCAGCGCCTGGAGCATGGTAACAGGGGCTGCGGTGTATACTCAGAGCGGTGACTGAACTGCCCACGCCCCTATGACTGAATACCAAATGCTGGCAGTGACAATAAAGATAATTTTCCCCCGATTGCATTCAGCTGTGTGCAGGCATTGGATAGCATAATAACGCTATTAACCTGCAGATTAACCCCATATCTGCATGTTAGCATCGTTATTCCTGGTGACCGCTTCCCTTTAAAAGGCTGTGACACAAAAACATATTTTTTTATGCTCTTAAAAAAATGGAGAAAAATAGCAATAAAAATTAGGTATTGCCATAATCGTACTGACACGCTGTATACATTTTCCTCATCCCCAACAAGAAGAAAATTTAATGTAAGCGAGCATCAAAATAATCTGCGCAAGAAAGCCCAAGACGGCTGCAGTGGCAAGGCCTTGTTCACATGTCCCAGAATTGCTTGCTGATTTGTTAGCTCTTGGCAACATTTTAATGCCAGTTTTGGCAAATCAGACGTTTTAGCAGCCATTTAGAGTATTCCTTTTTTTTTTCTTATGAAATGATGCTCCAGAATTTTTATTGAAGAGTTACACACATTTGTTTAATCAGAAATGTCAAGAAAGGAGGCTGGTAGATTTTTAAATATTTAAGCTGCTTTATTTGAGAGGATGGATGTAGAGACAGAGACCCTGATTATGGTCTGGGATCACTTACTGGGCTTCTGGCTGTGGCTTTGCTAAAACACTGTTCAGAAGCTCTGCTAGTCCTCTCAATGATAGGACCCTGCTATGTATACTCATTAGCTCCTGCTATGCTAGACTCCACCCCCACTGATTGGCAGCTTTCTGCCTATGAACAGTGTAGGCAGAAAACTGTTAACCAGTGATTAAGGATGGGTTAGACAGAGCTCCTCATTAAGTGGACTAGCAGAGTTGCAGCACATAAGTGTTTAAACTAAAGCAAGAAGTCCAGTAAGTGAGAACATGTCCTTATTTAATGCTGTCATCAAATTTCCTTTAAAGTGAAAAATGGATTTTACATTTACGTTCTATTGTTTGTATTAATTTTTTTAATGTTTTTTCTTTCTTGTATGCACTGTGTAAGATTTGGCTATAAAATGCGCTCCCAAGTAGATGGTTTGGCAGTCTGTGAGAAGTGTTTTCTTAGCAGCCATTGCATTCTTTATCTGGTGAATAAAGAGGGATTTTCATGTTCTATAAACAGAGCATTGTGCCGCTAGTGGGGACACAGAGACAAGTAGCGAGAGTCCTTCTAAATCCACACGCTAGCCATTGTGCGCTCCATGGCTCTCCGGACAGGACCAGGTGCTTCTTTTTATTGCTCATGACTTGTGAATAGCATAGGGCAAAGCATGGACATGTGCAGTAAAAGCCCAATAAATGTTGTCTGGTTTCTGGCCATGTAGTGAATAATTGAGGTGTACTGTTGTGGCCAAAAGTTTTGAGACTTGTCTAAATTTTGGTTTTCACACAAGTTGCTTGTTAGATCATTAACGGGAACCTGTCAGCAGGATTGTGCTCAGTAACCTACAGACAGTGTCAGGTCGGCGCCATTATACTGATTACAATGATACCTTGGTTGATGAAATCCGTCTTGTGGTTGTTGTTTAAGCTTTATTTTCAGTTTTGAGTTAATGATATGCCTGGGGCGGTCTGTGCGGTGTTCTTCATGTGGTGCTCTGCTTTAGCTATTCATAATTATGGCTTCTGACAGGTCACTGCTCCCTCACAGACCAGCCCCCCTATGTATATCTTGGCAAAAAAACCCCAAACCCTTCTGCAGGTAGGCGTCGGCACATGATCGCATATGTAGTGAATTATATACACATTTGTTTGATGTAATCCTGAAGTTCCCCCGAAAAATTAAAAATCTGTTTGAAATTGGCGCCAGCCTCGCCTGCTCAGTATCAGCTGTCGGTGATCCGGTAGCTGCTACTGCACAGGTGCCAGCGGCGCCATCTTGCTAGAGAACAAAAAAAGTAATCCTCCAAGATGGCGGCGCCTGCGCAGTAGCAGCTATTGGAGAATTTTTTTTTTAGGAACTTCAGGATTACATCAAACAAATGTGTATATAATTCATTACATATGTGATCATGCAGCAACGCAGGTGCCGCCGCCTGCCTGCAGAAGGATTTTTTTTCCCTCTCCAAGATATATATAATATTCATTATGTAAAATAGGGGGCAGATGACTGAGGGATCAGTGACCTGTCATAAGCCATTCTGATGAATACCTAATCAGAGCACCACATGAAGACCACTCCACAGGCCGCCCCGGAGCATGGGCATATCATTAACTCAAAACTGGAAAATAAAGATTACACAACAACCACAAGACAGATTTCAGCACCCATTTATCATTGTAATCAGTATAACGGCACCGACCTGAAACTGTGTGTAGGTTACTGTGCACAATCCTGCTGACAGGTTCCCTTTAAGTCATTACTTTCAATGGTTACTGTAGTACAATTATCAGAATTTCATTAGTTTTTAAAGTGAACCTGTCACCTGTTTTGGCCGCTATAAGATGCGGTCACTGCCTTTCAGGGCTTATCTACAGCATTCTATAATGCTGTAGATAAGCCCCCGATCTGACCTGTAAGATGAGGAAAATAAGTTTTATTGTACTCGCCAGGGTGGGCGGTCCAATGCGGTCCAGTCCAATGGGTATCGCAGGTCCAGGTCTGGCGCCTCCCATCTTCTCCTCCTGCTTGCTTCATGGCTCTCCGGCTTCGCACTCCTGCGCAGGCGTACTTCTCTGCCCTGTTGAGGGCAGCGCAAAGTACTGCAGTGCACAGGTGCCGGGAAAGGTCAGAGAGGCCCAGCGCCCGAGCACTGCAGTACTTTGCTCGGTCATCAACAGGGCAGATAGGTGAGCCTGCTCAGAAGTGCGATGCCGGGTAGCCATGAAGCAAGCAGTAGGGCGGCAGTCATAAGAAGATAGGAGGCACCAGACCCGGACCTGCGACATGCATCGGACTGGACCGCATCGGACTGCCCCCCCCCCCCCCCCCGGTGAGTATAATAAACCTTATTTTTCTTATCTTGCAGGTTGGACCAGGGGCTTATCTACAGCTTTATAGAATGCTGTAGCTAAGTCCTAAAGGCAGCGGTTGCATGTTATAGCGGCCAAAACAGGTGACCGGCTCCCGTTAAGCTTTTATTGACTATTATGTCAGGTTTGTGCAAAAACTCAATATTTGCATAGTTGACTCTTATTTTTCAAGACCTTTGCCACTCTCCTTGTCTCCTTGGCAGCTGGATATCCGCTTCTGGCCAACTCCTGATGGATTACAACCCATTCTTGTCTAATCAGTGCTTGGTGCTATTACAATTTTTTTTTTTTTGGCCTTCTGTTTTTTTGAGTATTGACACCGCTTCTTAATGAGATTGAGATGTGGTGAATTTTCTGTCCAAGGACTCACTTTTGCCTTGTGACATCAATCTTAATGATGCTGGAAAGTGCGTTATTTCATCACCAAATTGCTCTTGGATCATTGTAAGAAGTTACTATTGGAGGATGTTTAGTTACCATTCTTTATGTATGCCAGTGTTCTTATGCAAAATTGTGTTTGAACCCATCTACTTTTATGAAAAGCAACCACACACTTGAGTAGTCTCTGGATGCTTTATTGTTGGCAGGACACATGAATTTTGGTTGTGCTCACCTTTTCTTCTCCAGGCAATCATCATTCCAGATGTTCAAACAGTCTGTAGTGATCTTTATAAGAGAAAGTATCTTTACCCTAGTCCTCTGCAGTCCTATCCCTGTGGAATGTCTCTCCTTGATGTTTTTCTTGGGGAGAAAGCGCTTCTTTGCTGCCATTTTTGACACTAGGCCAACCTCCAAAAGCCTTTGCTTCACTGTAGGTGTAGATGCATTGACAGCTGCGTGCTGCCATTGCACAACAAGCTCTGCACTCATGATAAGCGGCTCCCATAGCCGGAGTCCCTTTTAGGAGACTGTCCTGTCACCTGCTGGACTCTTTGGCTCCATGAAGTCTTCACAGCAATCGCACCTCGCTCTCTGCTGCTTGTAATATTGCCCCTAAATCAACTAATTATTGGATCATTAAAAACATCAGTGTCCTTGCCTATAAGTCCATTTTGATGTAAAACAACATTGCATGTACTTGTTTCCTTGGAGGTAGTCATGGTTAACAGAAAAAGACAATGGCCAAGATTCATTTAGCCCAGTGTTCTTGATGAGGGGGCATGGTGGTTTTAGAGACGTCTGATTCATTAACCCTTCACTAGCTTTGTTATAGCTATATGTTCATGTAGGAGTTCACAACCTTTAATGTATAGGCACACCTTGGCAATCGTGCGGGCACAATAGTGTTGCCCGCGCGATCGCCGCTGGGAACTCAACCTACGTGATACCTGGGCCTCGTGTGTCATTGCCAGGAGTAGTGCCCGCACCGCCTCTGGCTTTTAAACACCCTAAATGCTGTGAATGATATAGATTGGCAATATTCAGGGGGCAAGGAGAGGTAGGGGTGCTCCCTCTCCCGTCTGGTGTTTTGTTTGTGAGTAACTTAATTTCCATCGTAAGGAATGACATTGCTATTTGTTGTAATTCATCTGATCCCTTTTCAGAACAATCTAGAGTTGATGCAAGACACAGAAATGTGACCACTGCAGGCAATCACTGATGCATTGGTGATCTCTGAGGTGTTGGTGACTTGAGATATGGCAGCATAGGAGTGGCAGAGGAACAGTATATGTATTTTGGTTAAAAATGAACATAAAACTATTTTTAAAAATTCTGGATCAACCCTTTAATTACCGTACATAATATATTAATAGAAACCTATCATGAGGATTTTTAACCCCAAATTAATGACATGAATGTACAGGTGCTTTCAAGCTGACTAATTCCAGACTTTGAATGTAGAAATCTATTTTGCCATTTCTGAGAAATCCAGCTTTGAAATATTTTGCAAATAAAGTGCAAGTGCCTTGGGGTGGGACATTGCACTTGCAACTCTGCTGCCGTCCCTCCATACTCACTTGCTCCTGCATCCTGTGTCTGACAAGTCATTCTTGTTTCAGTGTCTTGCCTCCACTACGCTGTCAGTCTGATATAGGAGGCAGAAGCTGATCAGGGACTAGGGAGGGAGGAAGAGCAGGAGAGCTACAAGTGCAATGGCCCACCCTGATGCACTTGCTTTTCATTTGCAAATAATTTCAAAGCTGTCATTCTTACAAATAGCAAAACAGATTTCTACATTTAAAGGGAATCTGTCACCCCTTTTCTCAACTATGTGCTGCCGGAACCGCCATCACGGGCTTATCTACAGCATTCTGTAATGCTGTAGATAAGCCCCCGATGTAACCTGAAAGAGAAGAAAAATGAGCTATATTATACTCACCGGGGGGGGGGGCAGTTCGGCCTTTGTCCGATTGGTATTGCCTTCCGGCATCTCCCATCTTCTAACGGTGACGTCTTCTTCTTTGCTGCCTGTCGTGGCTCTGGTGCAGGCTCACTGCTCTGCCCTGTTGAGGGCAGAGCAGAATACTGCAGTGCGCAGGCGCCGGACCTCTCCCGGCGCCTGCGCACTGCAGGACTCTGCTCTGCCCTCCCATCTTCTACGATGAAATTGATTAAACTGTTCATGGAACGTCTTTAGCTGTGGTTCAGACTTTGTCCAGATGATTAAAATATCATCAATGTAGTGGTAGTAGGCCAGAGACCCGATGGAACATAAGTACAAAATGTCACTTTCAAGCTTGGCCATGAAAAGATTTGCATATTGTGGAGCCATTTTACTTCCCATGGCTGTGCCAGTCTCCTGTAGATATATCTTGCTGTCAAATTCAAAGTAATTGGGGGTGAGGATGAATTTTGTAAGTTTCACTACAGAATCAGCATCAGTCCCTGTGTTTTCCCATGAAGAATTTGCAGGCATTTAATCCATCCTGGTGTGGGATATTAGAGTACAAAGATTCCATATCCATGGTGGCCAGGATGGTTCCTTCTGGTAGAGGACCTATTGCTGCTAATTTATTCAATAGGTCAATTGTGTCCTGAATGTAGCTGGGTGTATCCTATACCAGTGGTTTAAGAACACCCTCTACCCATCCAGATACCTGCTCAGTAAAGGTGCCCACACATGAAATAATTAGTCCTCCTGGATTTCCAAATTTATGGATTTTGGGAAGCATGTAGAATGACCCTATTCTTGGACTCTCTGGTATCGGGTCATCAGCTTTTATGGATTTGTCAGGCTGACAAGATACCAGCTTGTTTAGTTCCATGTAATAGTCCTGTGTAGGATTCAACTCCAATTTTTTGTAGTAACTTGTGTCCATAAGTTGTCTGTTTGCTTCCTTCGTATAGTCTGATGTGTTCATCATGACTATTGCACCTCCCTTGTCAGAAGATTTAATGTAGTGACAGACAGGTGCAACCTTCAAGACCTCTTTAGTTCCTCATACGCATTAGACAATATCAATGGGTTTGGCCACAGTCTAATGTGTATGCAGGCACTGGACAAATGATTGCAGGGGGAGATGTTGATCGGTCATATCTGATTTTAGACTGCCAAATGCTTTGTTCTTTTGAAGATAGACCTCCCATGTGCAGCTTTTCTCATAGAGAACACCCGAGAGGTTGGCCGAACAGGCACTTCTGTACATGGTAGGGCCAACTGAGATTTAGGCTGAGTTCACACATAGCATTTTTTTTGCGTTTTCGCGGCGATTTTAAACGCGCGATTTTGCAGCGAAAATGCAATCCTATGGGATTCTGCAATGCTGTGCTAGTGCTGCGTATTTTCTCGTGGCAGAATCACATTGCGGTAAAATACGCAGCATGCTCATTAATTTTGCGGAATCGCGGCGATTCTGCCCACATAGGAATGCATTGTTCTGCTTACTTTGCGCATGTGGCTGTGCCCACCATGCGAAAAGTAAGCAGAACATTTGCGGATGGTACCCACGGTCCGGAGGAGAGGAGACTGTCCTCCGGGCTGTGTGGGTACCATATCCCTGTAAAAAAATAGAATTAAAATAAAAAATATTGTTATTCTCGCCTTCCGACAGCCAGCGATCTTCTTCCCGCCTCTCTCCACGCTCCCGGCATCTTCCGGTCCCAGTAATCCTTTGCGCGAATGACGTCGCGGGAGCGAGACGTCTTGCTGTCATTTGCGCAAAGGATTACTGGCACCGGAAGATGCCGGGAGCGTGGAGAGAGGCGGGAAGGCTGCGCGGGACGCCGGAAGGTGAGAATAACAATTTTTACATCCTATCTTTTACTACTGATGCTGCATAGGCGGCCTCAATAGTAAAAAGTTGGTCACACTTGTCAAACACTATGTTTGACGAGTGTGACCAACCTGTCAATCAGTTCTCCAAGCGATGCTACAGATAGCTTGGAAAACGCTAGTATTCTGCAGGCTAATTACGCTTGCAAATCGCTAGTTTTTCCGCGGGAAAATCGCGGGAATTTAAAATGCGATTTTCCCGCGGAATGGAATTCCGAAATTCTCACGGTAACTTCCGTGGGAATTCCGCTACCTGTGAACTTAGCCTTAATGTGTATGGTGGGCTTTAGAACCTTTGCACAGTTAAAGGGGGTTTTATCTTGCAAGAAAAATTTATAAGATGTCTGAATCACCCATTGTATTGGTCTTGCAACTGTGCAATTGCCAAACTTATCCTGTCATGTTGGCAGCATCCTCCATGGTCTCAGATGGTTGTGTAGACAGAAATCACGGAGGGGGTTCTCTGGTGTATTATCGAGATTAAAGGTCTCTTGCTGAACTGATCCCACTGGGAGCAGGTATGTACAAATTATAGTAGTGATTGGTAGTTTGGATAGCTGCAAGACAAGTTCCATATTACATCTAGTCATTTCTCCTTGACGACATCCTCCCCGTTTGTTTATTGGTAAAACTAGGTAGAAAATCAGTGACGGTAACATTTTTGATTTCTTAAAGTGTGTGCATTTAGGGGCACCTTGGATTTCTGTACTTTTTTCTGATTTAATCCAAACCATATGTTTTCTGCATTATTCACTTATTTTTTAATTCTTCAAGACAATTAGTCTCTATTTTTGTGTTTTTCGTTGTTTATGTGGTGATGTGTGCAGCAGATGTATTATTTATAATCGCATCAATATACTAATAGCGTCACTACCTACTTCATGAGAAAGAGCCTGATAAATAAAATTGGTTCTTCATTCTTCAGTCATCTTGATAAATTATATTGACTTGGTGAGGTGTGAAATCAACCGTTGTTGCCATTATAAAGGGAAGGTGCCTCTGTTTTTATTTTTGTATTAATAATTATCGATTATTATTTTTAATAAAAAATCTAATGAACTTCTTTATTTTTTTTTAATTTTTACTTCAGCCGCTGAGGCTTCCATTTGCATTTCAGGGTGTGTGAGTGTCTGAGCTCGACACACACCTCAAAAACAGCAGCCCCTGGGCATAAGAGCCTGCAGTCGCTGTCCGATCACATCTCTTGCATTGAGACTGCTTCTCCTGCCTGGTCACAGGTTTGGCAGGAGATTGTGGCCATTTTGTTGTAGCCCACAGTGTATGCTCTGGGCTTCACTTTCCCCCTGTCGTGATCAACCCCACAATAGAAACCACAATAATTCATAAAATAATGATAATTTTTTATTGATGCAAACAAGACACACAACAGAGACAAAAATTAAAAATGAGGTCCTCACATGGACCTTGCATGGTGTTTGCATGTGGCCAATTTTTGGCTTTTTTAATTGTTTTTAATTTTTTTCTCTGTTGTGGGTCTTGTTTGCATCAATAAATAATTATCATTTTTCTATGAATTATTGTGGTTTCTATTGTGGGGTTGATCGCAACCTTTTTACACACTACTTTGTCTTGGTTTCTTGTTCATATGGAATTGTGTGTGGTCAGTGATCCCATTTATTTAAATATTTAGCACTGCCCTCAAGTTTTCACTTTTTCACTTTCCCCATGTAATTGCACACACTGCTTAGTGCGTGCGATGACAGGAGCTGCCGGGGAGTGGATATCCTGGGTGAGTTTCGGCGGCAGGGAGAAGTGATCACAGCATGTCATCAGTATTACAGTACAGGCTGCGATCACCGCTTACCCCCAACGTGTACAGAGCACAGCAGGGAAATCCTCATTCTTCTCTGAACACAGAGGATAGGACACACTGTGTGGGAGCGAAGGGAAGGTGAGTATAAGTGTTTTTTTCTATGCATTGTAGGGATTCAACTCGCTTAGGTGCGACGGGAGACAACCAGGAGGCACGTTCCTTTAAAAGTTCATAGGGTTTATTGCTCCATAACCCATAAAACAGCACATAACATAAGGAATAGCCTTTAGCTCAGACGAAAGCAAGTATAAGTGTCCATGATTTCAGGCTCAGTCCTGGAGCCTCAGCAAAACACAGGAGGCCTATCCGTCCTCACATACAGCCAGTATCCACAGGCCTCACCGGGTCAGCAGCCTCAGCACGTGGTCTTCAGGAAGGTAGCACACCTTCCTCCACATAGGCCTGCCGGGACCTTCTACATGGCCCAATCAGATCCATGCGCTCTCTCTCATGTGACCTACTCTGGCTACCTTATATGGTCTGTAGCCACGCCCCCTGGGTCACATGGCTATGACCTCATCACAGGTCCTTCAAGCATTCATACACATATACTTTATTATGACACTCTTAAACACACCCCTGGGTGGGTTTGTAGGTAACTGGCCCGCCCATCTCCCTAGTTACCTGGAGACTTCTGCCTGACACATTAAAGCAGCACCTCAGCAATATCACTGCTGATCAACACAAGTCTCCATCTCAAAGCCACCCACTTTGAGATACATAACGGCCATTCATCCTTTCTCCTGGGACATCCACACAGCGCCCCCTAGCGGACACAGTGGTTACTACACCACAGCATTTAATATATGGGGCCATATACTAGGATGAGGAAAATATACCAGGATGGGGGACAGATTCCAGGATGCAGTATGTGTGGGGCCTTTATACTGTGGAGCACATTATACTGTTGATCATTATGTGGGGCCTTTATACTGTGAGCCACATTATACTGTGGAGCACTATGTGGGGCACATAATTGTGCACTATATGAGGATATTATACTATGGGTCTCTATATGGGGCCATTATACTGTGTGGCACATTATACTGTGCATCATTATATGGGACCCATTATACTGTGGTTCACTATGAGTCACACATTACACTACTGCTCCCTTAAATGTGGCCAGAGAGGTTTCACACATTTCGCCACTGCTCCCATAGAAGTGGTTAGAGGAGGGTCACGTTTCTAAGGGAGCAGTGGTGTAATGTGTGACACCGCTTTGTCCAGTTCTATGTGAGCAGTAGTGTAATGTATGACCCTGCTCTGTCCACTTCAGTGGAGCAGTGGTGTAATGTGTGACCCCGCTCCATCCACTTCTATGGGAGTAGTAATATAGTGGACAGAGCGGAGTCACACGTTATGCCACTGCTCCTATACAGTAGACAGAGCGGGGTCACACCTTACATACATTAGCTACTGTGTATCTAATCACATCCTGTGTGAAACACTCCGCTGAGCTCAATATATAATTTAATCGTGATAAACTACACTGAGCCGTGTATCTAATCCCAGCATGGGTTGCTCAAAGCGTATCTAATTGCACACATGATAGACTCCACGTGTCTAACCCAAGCTTATGATACAGCGAGCAGCACTAACAGAATCGGCGCTGCCGTCCGTCCTCGGTGACACTCTACATCTCAGTATCACTGTGCAGTCACTAACAAAATGGCTCCGCACTGTGACTTTAAACTTTTTTTTTTTTGCAAACTGCCAGAAGGGGAAGAGAGGAGTGACCTCACACACGTGAGTAGACCCCGCCCACATTTACTGCAGTCGTAATGTGAGGTAGTTTTACACTAGGTTTTCATGACAAATGTCAGCAGCTGCTTCCCCCCAGTGTTTAAAAGTGGAAATGGCAAACCTTTTTAAATTATTTTTCATATTTTACTTAGTTAAAAACAAATATTTAAAAAATATTAAAACATTAATACTTTACATTTTTTACATTGTTGAAAACATTTTATTTTTATGGCACTTTCCCATTACGTTTCGAGAGAGTTCTTTTTTGACAATTAATCACCAAAATCAAATGAACTCCGAATTATTGTAAGTAAAGAAGTTCCAGACTAAATTTTTTTTTATTAGCAAGGGACGTGTATGTGAGCCAACATATGTTCTTTTGCTCATAGGCTTATAATAACAGAAATGTGTTTGGTCAGGAACTTTTTCACTAAAACTGTGTGACATTTACAAATGAGTCTTCATAGTTAATTTGATGTTTCCTCCCTTTAAGCATATTTGAGAGAAAATAACCACCATCAAAGTAAATGTTATCTATTTAGTATAAGATTACTTTGAAAATTTCTCTCCAGGAATATAATAGATGGGTAATAGGACACTTAAAGGGGTTTCCCCACTAACAATGTACATTTAATCAATAGATCATGGAATAAAAATAAGTTCCACAATGCGATGTTTAAAAAAAATGTTCCTGTGCTGAGATAATATTATAAATGTGCCCCTGCTGTGTACTGTGTAATGGCTGTGTCTGACCATACTGGAACATGGTCTGATCATACCACAGCTCCTGGGCAGGGGAGGGAGCAAAAGAGTATGAGGGGAGCCAGGGAAACACAGACAGGAACACATAAGGGGGGCCAGGGAATCACAGACAGGACCGCATAAGGGGGGCCAGGGAATCACAGACAGGACCGCTTAAGGGGAGCCAGGGAATCACAGACAGGACCACATAAGGGGGGCCAGGGAATCACAGACAGGACAGCATGAGGGGGGCAAGGGAGTCACAGACAGGACATCATGAGGGGGCCAGGGAATCATAGACAGGCCCACATAAGGGGGGCCAGGGAATAACAAAGAGGACTGCAGGAGGGGGGCCAGGGAATCACAGACAGGGAAGCATAAGGGAGGGGCAGGGAATCACAGACAGGACCGCATGAGGTGGGGCCAGGGAATCACAGACAAGACAGCATGAGGTGGGGGCAGGGAATCACAGACAAGACAGCATAAGGTGGGACCAGGGAATCACAGACAAGACAGCATGAGGGGGGCCATGGAATCACACACAGGACAGCATGAGGAGGGCCAGGGAATCACAGACAGGCCTGCATAAGGGGGGGGCAGGGAATAACAGGACTGCATGAGGGGGGCCAGGAAATCACTGACAGGGAAGCATAAGGGAGGGGCAGGGAATCACAGACAGGACCGCATAAGGTGGGGCCAGGGAATCACAGACAAGACAGCATGAGGGGGGCCATGGAATCACACACAGGACAGCATGAGGAGGGCCAGGGAATCACAGACAGGCCCGCATAAGGGGGGGGCAGGGAATAACAGGACTGCATGAGGGGGGCCAGGAAATCACAGACAGGGAAGCATAAGGGAGGGGCAGGGAATCACAGACAGGACCGCATAAGGTGGGGCCAGGGAATCACAGACAAGACAGCATGAGGGGGGGGGGGCAGGGAATCACAGACAAGACAGCATAAGGTGGGACCAGGGAATCACAGACAAGACAGCATGAGGGGGGGCCATGGAATCACACACAGGACAGCATGAGGAGGGCCAGGGAATCACAGACAGGCCTGCATAAGGGGGGGGCAGGGAATAACAGGACTGCATGAGGGGGGCCAGGAAATCACTGACAGGGAAGCATAAGGGAGGGGCAGGGAATCACAGACAGGACCGCATAAGGTGGGGCCAGGGAATCACAGACAAGACAGCATGAGGGGGGCCATGGAATCACACACAGGACAGCATGAGGAGGGCCAGGGAATCACAGACAGGCCCGCATAAGGGGGGGGGGCAGGGAATAACAGGACTGCATGAGGGGGGCCAGGAAATCACTGACAGGGAAGCATAAGGGAGGGGCAGGGAATCACAGACAGGACCGCATAAGGTGGGGCCAGGGAATCACAGACAAGACAGCATGAGGGGGGCCATGGAATCACACACAGGACAGCATGAGGAGGGCCAGGGAATCACAGACAGGCCCGCATAAGGGGGGGGGCAGGGAATAACAGGACTGCATGAGGGGGGCCAGGAAATCACAGACAGGGAAGCATAAGGGAGGGGCAGGGAATCACAGACAGGACCGCAAAAGGTGGGGCCAGGGAATCACAGACAAGACAGCATGAGGGGGGCCAGGGAATCACAGACAGGGCAGCATAAGGGGGGCCAGGGAATCACAGACAGGACAGCATGAGGGGGGCCAGGGAATCACAGACAGGGAAGCATGAGGGGGGCCAGGGAATCAGACAGGGAAGCATAAGGGGGGGGGCAGGGAATCGCACACAGGACAGTATGAGGAGGGCCATGGAATCACAGACAGGACAGCATGAGGGGGGCAGAGAATCAGACATCACAACACCTTGTGTCCGGCCCCTGTGCACCGAAATCTAATCGACAGAAAACTTCAAATAGTGATTAAAGAAGAACCACAAAGCAGATTTCTTCACCAAAGGTATCAATGTAATCACTATTACAGCGCCGTTACAGTCATGTCTTTACTTTACAAAATCATTCTGACTGGTTCGCTTTAAATTGAGTGCCTCCTCTAATTCACTCTGCTACTCTGATACCAGAATAGTTTTTTTTATTTCTTCCATGCCCTTCCTTTACAAAGTTATGCCATTACCCTCATCCCCCGATAAAAATGGTGTATATTTTCCTTTCACGCAAGTAGGTATATGCCACAGAACTTCTCTGTGGGCACTTGCTTTTTAGCCTCTGATGCTGGTCAATTAAAATACTGCCACGTCCCACTAAATGTCCCACACTGGTAACTCCCCCTTTTATGTAAAACAAGCTCTGGAGGTGGAGTCTCTTGCAGATCAGTGCCCGGCCGTTCGCCTGGACCGCTCATTTACATATAAGAAAATGTGTACACTTAGCACAGGCTATTATGTACAGGTGCGTCTCACAAAATTAGAATATCATCAAAAAGTTAATTTATTTCAGTTCTTCAATACAAAAAGTGAAACTAATCAATTATAGAGTCATTACAGAGTGATCTATTTCAAGTGTTTATTTCTGTTAATGTTGATGATTATGGCTTACAGCCAATGAAAACCCCAAAGTCATTATCTCAGTAAATTAGAATACTTTATAACACCAGCTTGAAAAATGTTTTTAAAATTCAAAACGTTGGCCTACTGAAATGTATGTTCAGTAAATGCACTCAATGTTTGGTCGGGGCACCTTTTGCATCAATTACTGCATCTATGCGGTGTGGCATGGAGGCGATCAGCCTGTGGCACTGCTGAGGTGTTATGGAAGCCCAGGTTGCTTTGATAGCAGTCTTCAGTTCATCTGCATTGTTGGGTCTGGTGTCTCATCTTCCTCTTGCCAATACCCCATAGATTATCTTAAGAATGAGGTCAGGCGAGTTTGCTGGCCAATCAAGCACAGTGATACTGTTGTTTTTAAACCAGGTGTACAGGTGCAGCTTGGATTGTGGCCTCTCCACTCTTCCTCCAGACTCTGGGACCTTGATTTCCAAATGAAATTAAAAATGTACTTACATCCCAAAATTTTTGAATGTCCTTTTCTTAACAATCCTTTCAAGGCTGCGGCTATCCCTGTTGCTTGTGCACCTTTTTCAACCACAATTTTTCCTTCCACTCAACTTTCCGTTAATATGCTTGGATACAGCAGTCTGTGAACAGACAGCTTCTTTAGCAGTGACCTTATGTTGCTTACCCTCCTTGTGGCGTGTCAATGACTACCTTCTGGACATCTGTCAAGTCAGTAGTCTTCCCCATGATTGTGGAGCCTACTGAAACAGACTAAGGGACCTTTTTAAACGCTTAGGAAGCCTTTGCAGGTGTTTTTTTTTTTTTTTTTTGTAAATTACTCTAATTTACTGAAATAAAGACTTTTGGGTTTTCATTGGCTGTAAGCCATAATCATCAACATTAACAGAAATAAAGACTTGAAATAGATCACTCTGTTTGTAATGACTCTTTATGAGTTTCACTTTTTGTATTGAAGAACTGAAATAAATTTAGATTCTGATGATATTCTAATTTTGTCAGAAGCATCTGTATGTATCTGTCTCATGCTGTAATGGGAAGACTCCAAGGATGACACACTAGGAACCTTACTGTCATGCTTTGAGGAAAATTGGGGTTAAAAGGGCCTTTTTTTTATCTAGTTTTTGGTGTTTTGCTGTTTTTTAATTTGTGTATAATTCTTATTTTAAAGCACCACTCCAGCATTTTTTATTATTGCACCACTGGAGTGTTGCTTCAAACATAATTCCCTGCCCCCTGTTCCATACTCACCTGAGGCCATCTTCATCCATTTCTATCGTCGCTCCCGTCGGTCTCCGGCAAAAAGTAACCTCCAGTGTTTCATGGAAAATGTCACTTTTCAATACATCTCTATGAGAGGCTTGTCCTGGCTCTCATAGACTTGCATCAAGCTCTTGTCAGGTGTAACGTCTGACGTCCGCCCAGTCAGAAGTTATGGCATAAGATGGAGCCACTGGACTGGAGTGGTGTCTGTTAAAGATGAAGCTGCCGGAAGGTGAGTATAAGAACGGGGGCAGGGGTGCTTACATTTAAAGCGCCACTCCAGCGCTGAAAAGAAAACCAACACGCCGGAGTGTTGCTTTAATTTGCACCCTTTTTAGTCTACTTTGTACATCTGTTATTTTTTGCTATTGATAGTCATTGTGGGCAGAGATTGGGGTCTTCAGATGTTTTCGGATAATTTATCTGTTGTGACTTGAAAAAGTGGCAAAGTTTGTCAGTCCTCCCTGGAGTGATTTTATGTTCGATTAATATTTTGGCACAAATTTTGTAGTATTTACCAAACCATAAGATCTTTTGCTCTCCAAAGTTGCAGAACAGACCAAAAACAGATGAAGATTTTTTTTTTTTTTGCCTTTATACAAAATTCATACACCACGTGCATCATTGTGAAGAATTTGCCACAAAAAAGGTCAAAGAATACCACAAGACAGAAAATATGTCCGTGAATTAAAAAAAATATCTGCGAATGTAGAAAGTTTTATTTCTAGAACGGGTGTGTAGGAATTTTTTTTTTTTTGAAAAGTTATCAATTACTCATTAAATGCATAATTCTATTCTCGGTTTACATACTATGATGAATTGTGCAAAATAATACAGATCTATAATATAATGCTGTAAGCGTCACTCTGTCCGAAGCCTTTATAGACTGCACAAGCGCGACGTGCCTGCGCAGTCTGGCTCCAGACAGAATGAGGCAGCCAGCGGTGAGGCGTGTGTATGGCGCCGGAGATGGCGGTACTGTACACACTGCATACCGCCATCTCCGACGCCATACTTACCTGACCGAGAGGAGCGTTGCCGCGGCGCTTCTCTTCGTCCGGAGACCGGGGTGGGAGTGCGGCCGGAATTGCGTATGCGCATAGCGAGATCCGGTGCCATTTTACTGAAGACACACTTGCAGTGTGTCTTCAGCAATATGGCGCTGGACAGCGCTATGGGCATGCGCGTACTTCAGCACCAGACTCCTCCCCCGGCCTCCAGCAGAACGTGACAGCGCTGGAGCACAGGAAAGAAGGGTGAGTATAAATGTTTTTTTGTTTTTTTTTGTATGTGTGTAGTTTTAATACGAGTGAGGGTACCATGCATACCAGGATAGGGGAGGTGAGCGGACCATGCTTACCAGGATTGGGGGATGAGGGGTACCATGCATACCGGGATAGGGGGATGACAGGACCATGCATACCAGAATTTGGGGGATGAGGGGTACCATGCATACTAGGATAGGGGGGGTGAGAGGACCATGCAAACCAGGATTGGGGGATGAAGGGTGTACCATGCATACCAGGATTGGGGGATGAAGGGTACCATGCATACCAGGATTGGGGGATAAGGGGTACCATGCATACCAGGATAGGGGGGTGAGGGGCACCATGCATACCAGTATTGGGGAATGAGGGGTACCATGCATACCAGGATTGGGGGATGAGGGGTACCATGCATACCAGGATTGGGGGATGAGGGGTACCATGCATACCAGGATGGGTGAGGGGACCATACATAACAGGATTGGGGGATGAGGGGTACCATGCATACCAGGATTGGGGGATGAGGGGTACCATGCATACCAGGATTGGGGGATGAGGGGTACCATGCATACCAGGATTGGGGAATGAGGGGTACCATGCATACCAGGATTGGGGGATGAGGGGGACCATACATACCAGGATTGGGGGATGAGGGGTACCATGCATACCAGGATAGGGGGGTGAGGGGCACCATGCATACCAGTATTGGGGAATGAGGGGCACCATGCATACCAGTATTGGGGAATGAGGGGTACCATGCATACCAGGATTGGGGGATGAGGGGTACCATGCATACCAGGATTGGGGGATGAGGGGTACCATGCATACCAGGATGGGTGAGGGGACCATACATAACAGGATTGGGGGATGAGGGGTACCATGCATACCAGGATTAGGGGATGAGGGGTACCATGCATACCAGGATTGGGGAATGAGGGGTACCATGCATACCAGGATTGGGGGATGAGGGGGACCATACATACCAGGATTGGGGGATGAGGGGGACCATACATACCAGGATTGGGGGATGAGGGGTACCATGCATACCAGGATTGGGGGAAGAGGGGTACCATGCATACCAGGATTGGGGGATGAGGGGTACCATGCATACCAGGATTGGGGGAAGAGGGGTACCATGCATACCAGGATTGGGGGATGAGGGGTACCATGCATACCAGGATAGGAGGTCATACATACCAGGATAGGGATGAGGGAGTACCATGCATACCAGGATTAGGGGATGAGGGGTACCATGCATACCAGGATTAGGGGATGAGGGGTACCATGCATACCAGGATTGGGGGATGAGGGGTACCATGCATACCAGGATAGGAGGTCATACATACCAGGATAGGGATGAGGGAGTACCATGCATACCAGGATTAGGGGATGAGGGGTACCATGCATACCAGGATTAGGGGATGAGGGGTACCATGCATACCAGGATTGGGGGATGAGGGGTACCATGCATACCAGGATAGGGGGTGATAGGACCATACATACCAGGAAAGGGATGAGGGAGTACCATGCATACCAGGATTGAGGGATGAGGGGTACCATGCATACCAGGATAGGGGGTGAGGGGACCATGCATACCAGGATAGGGATGAGGGAGTACCATGCATATCAGGATTTGGGGGTGAGAGGACCATGCATACCAGGATTGGGGGATGAGGGGTACCATGCATACCGGGATTGGGGGATGAGAGGACTATGCATACCAGGATAGGAGGTGAGGGGGCCATGCATACCAGGATTGGGGGTGAGGGGACCATGCATACCAGGATAGGGATGAGGGAGTACCATGCATACCAGGATTGAGGGGTGAGGGGACCATGCATACCAGGATGAAGAATGGAGTGCCATGCATACCAGGATTGGGGGGGGGTGAGGGTACCATGCATACCAGGATTGGGGGATGAGGTGTACCATGCATACCAGAATAGGGGGGTGAGGGGTACCATGCATACCAGGATTGGGGAATGAGGGGTACCATTCATACCAGGATTGGGGGATAAGGGGTACCATGCATACCAGGATTGGGGGATGAGGGGTACCATGCATACCAGGATTGGGGGATGAGGGGTACCATGCATACCAGGATTGGGGGATGAGGGGTACCATGCATACCAGGATTGGGGGATGAGGGGTACCATGCATACCAGGATTGGGGGATGAGTGGTACCATGCATACCAGGATTGGGGGATGAGTGGTACCATGCATACCAGGATTGGGGGATGAGGGGTACCATGCATACCAGGATAGGAGGTCATACCTACCAGGATAGGGATGAGGGAGTACCATGCATACCAGGATTAGGGGATGAGGGGTACCATGCATACCAGGATTGGGGGATGAGGGGTATCATGCATACCAGGATTGGGGGATGAGGGGTACCATGCATACCAGGATTGGGGGATGAGGGGTACCATGCATACCAGGATTGGGGGATGAGGGGTACCATGCATACCAGGATTGGGGGATGAAGGGTACCATGCATACCAGGATTGGGGGTGAGGGGACCATGCATACCAGGATAGGGGGGTGATAGGACCATACATACCAGGAAAGGGATGAGGGAGTACCATGCATACCAGGATTGAGGGATGAGGGGTACCATGCATACCAGGATAGGGGGTGAGGGGACCATGCATACCAGGATAGGGATGAGGGAGTACCATGCATAACAGGAATGGGGGGTGAGAGGACCATGCATACCAGGATTGGGGGATGAGGGGTACCATGCATACCGGGATTGGGGGATGAGAGGACTATGCATACCAGGAAAGGAGGTGAGGGGGCCATGCATACCAGGATAGGGATGAGGGAGTACCATGCATACCAGGATTCAGGGGTGAGGGGACCATGCATACCAGGATGAAGAATGGGGTGCCATGCATACCAGGATTGGGGAGGGTGAGGGTACCATGCATACCAGGATAGGAGGGGGCAGCACATACCAGGATGGGAGACCATATACCAATTAAAATGCTCGCCACCCGGGCGTAGAACGGGTTCATAGCTAGTCATATATATTTAGCTATTCCACAATCTAATTGGTGTAATATGCACAGCAATTTGTAATTCTAATTTAAAAAAAAGTTTTTAAAATAGTTTTAGTAGTGTACCACATCTTAAATGTACTGTGATTTTGAATTATTTATTTCAAGTTCATGATCTTTTTTAAATATTTTATCCCCAAAACAGAAAAGGATTCAAGAACAAGAGTGTCATAGACAAGTCTTTGTAGTTGAAATCCCAATCCCCTGATAGGTTTACCTTATTTTTTTGGCCAAAATAACTTGGAAGTGAATGGTTTTCCTTTTCTGCCCTGTGATTTGGGTCAGTCTCTGATTAAAAAAATATAGACAAAATCAAAACTACCATATATAATCGTGTAAGAACCATGTAAACGAAGTCCAACCCTGTTCTCCATACCCAAGGAGTTCCAGACAATGACCATAGACTTAATACTGTTGAGTTGAACTACGTGATCCATGTGATAGTCGTCTTTATGTCAGCCATTTTTAACAAACCTTGGATCATATCTACTCTTGCATCTCGGTAACAAGAATGTGATAGAGCAGCATAACCTGTGAGAGAAGTTGTTGGCTGTAATTTGCTTTTTACTTGCTTGAGCTGTAATTGAAATGAGTCATGCAAGAAAACAATACAGGGGAACAACCTACAGCTACACATGTAAGAAAAATTTGACTTTCCTCTGGGACGCCAGTTAATGTATCTCTCCCCATTAGAAGAAAAGCTGGTAAACAACCTTTTATGCTCGTTTTTGCCAATCATAGAAACTTTTATCATAGTTTAGTAGGGACATGTTAATTATAAACGTATATTGGTACACTTTTATTATTTAGTCTTCTTTTAAAGGAAATCTGTGACTTTATACATGCAGTTTAACTTGCGAACAACAAGGTATGGAACAAAGGAAGCTAAATGGAGGAGTTCTCCAAGAATGTAATAAAATGGCCCACATGACATAATTCAAATGGCAGTCCATAGGATGGGATACAGTCTGAAGTAACACATCTTCCGAGACCTGTGTCTCAACTGACGGTGGCTGTATCCAAAGTACACGTGCTTTGTGAGCCAAGAAGAAGGGCTGTGATATTAGAAGAAATATATCTTATATTTTGCTTACTGAGCACAAAGGATTTTTTCTCGAGTCCCAATACTTTGTGCACATTGATATGGTAGGCACACAACGGCTATGAAGGATGGACGTTTCGTGATAGATTTGTAGACACAAATTGTTCAAAACCAGGCACTCTAGTTCGAAGTGAAATAATTGTTTATTTTCATCAGCAAAGGTCTGTGTGTACTGGGCCAACTTTGCAGTCACATGACCTTGTTCACTTCCAGAGAGAGGAGATGGACAAAGTGAAGGCTGATGCGGCAGTCAGTGACTTCTTTGTGCGCAGTAAGTCAACCAAGGAGAAGATGTATTTCTTCTTCTGCATGGCCCTTCTCTGATGGCTCACCAGTATGTGTGCTTATAATACAGCTCCTCTGTCAGTTGAGACACAGGTTTCAGGAGCTACGTTTCTTCAGACTGCTGCACATCCTGACACACGAGAAGGGCTGACTGTCGTTTGAATTACGTGAGGCCATTTTATTACATTCTTGGAGAACCTCTTTAATTGTTTTGTGGGCAACAAATTAAATAGAAATTGATTTATTTAAACCTCTTCTCTTTCTATGCTTAGAGTCCCGTATTTGGGACTCTTCAGTGATTGACAGCTATCTTTATATTTGCAGTCATTCAGAGGAGGCTCTCAATCACTGATAAGACCACCCATTGGACACTTAAGTATAGAAAAGGTAGGGATGTAAATTAATAAATACTAGCTTTGCTGAAGAATTTCCCATAGAGCTATGTATCAATTTGCTCAGGAACCACGTTCAACGAAATAATGCCTGGTGCAGAACTTATCAGTTTAGCCCATTGTGTACATTTAAAGCGGTAGCATCAAGTTACTGAAAAAAAAAAGTTTGGCTATTTTTGTAAAATTTAAAAAAAAAAAAATCAGTGCTGTTTATTGCTGGTAAACCTTTATTTTTACCCTCATTGTTTTTATAAAATTCTGCTCAGTTGATTTAGGTTCTGTAGTGGTTGCAATCCAGTGTGTGCCACTTATAGCCCGCGCCTTATTTATTGTTTTTTTATGTATTGTAGCCTGTGTAGGTACAAGTGCCTTTTTATACATATTTTTTCCAAGAAAAACAGTTCAATTAGTTTTAGCTGTGTCAACTCAATATCTACTTGAGGCTTTGGGCGCATTGATTATATATTCTTCAGTGCTTCAGCGCGGTGCTCATGTCTGCACTCACACATGGAACACAAAGACAATAATTGCTGCAAAACAAAACACTTACAGCGTTCATCTAAACAAGCGATATTTCATGTGAGTGTATAAAGATCAGAGAGCATACTTGTTCTAAAAGATTGTGAATGCAGAAAGGGCAGCCGGGAAGAACATGTCATTGATGCGCCACATGTACGATACGAAATGATTGCTGATGTGGAGAAGCCTCCTGTAACCTTCTTCACATCATTACATCAGGTTGCCGAAATCATAGTCACAACGGATGTAAAAGTAAAGTCGAGTAACTATATTCTTAGGCTACTTTCACATTAGCGTTTTTAGCGCAGCGCTTCGTGCGCAATAGAAGTGCATGCAAAAAACGCATCATGCGTTTTACATGCGTTTGCTTTTTTTAGGCTGAAGCGTTTTAACCAGTTTCAAGCCTTGTTATCTCTTAAAACACATGCATTTTTTAACGCAGGTGCGTGCCTGTCCATTCGCACAAGCGTACGCATGCGTTTTTTTTGCGCCGTTGGACGGACCCAAAAATGCAACAGGTTGCGTCTGGCGCGCGTGGGAGCACACCTTAAAAAAGCGCATGCGCACGAAAAATCATTTGAACGCGTGCTAACGCTAGACCATGCGCCCCCCATGTTAAACACCTATGTGCATGGACGCGCACGATGCGCTGTGCAAAAAAACGCTAATGTGAAACCAGCCTTAGCTGGGTTTTAGCAGTCTTCTAAAGTGATGGTATATTACTAGAGCCAGCGCCATGTCGCCTTCTTCTTGGGATCAGTGAGTCCAAACCCAATTTATAAGATGGAAATCACCTTTTGCTGCATATTTTTACATCAGAAAGCTGATACTTTGGGCTGATATTCCAGCTTTTCACCAGTGTGCATAGGGCCCAAGTTTTATATCAATTGTACATTGTCCAGAAGTCAAGGTGTTTTTGCAGGATACTCTCAATATAACTACGATTATGATGACGCTTTGTTATAGCTACATTGAGAATAAAAAAAAAATAGTCTCTATATCTGGATTCTTTTGAAAAGCTAACCATACAAAAAAAAATCCATTAAATTTGACTCGTTCGGTTGTTTGAGGACAGAAGATGAAGCTATATAGCAGTTGAAGGGGTTGTTCACCAATTTTTATTTTACAAAGGGCACAAGCTTTCTGATCCTCTGGCACTCCCATTCCGCTGCCCTAGATCCCCGATCTGTAGTTCCTAACTAGTGATGAACGAGCGTGCTGGGAGAAGGCGTTATCCGAGCTTTAACGTGTGCTAAACGAGTGTCATGGGCGTGCTCGAAACATACGTTCCAGTGCCCTTGCTGTAGTGTTGTCCCTTGCTGTAGTGTTGTTATGCTGTCATTATGGGTAATTTAATCTGCCCATGTAAAAGGAGCCTTTGGTTATGTTCATAGGATTCAATAGCGTTGCATTTTTTGCCACGATTTTCCATATTTGTACTAAAACTTCTATGACTTTGTTGCGATTTTGATTTGCAGCAAAAAAAATCAAGAACAAAGCACAATTGCATGGTGTGGAGTTCTAGTCAATGAATGAAGAAAGTATTGAGGTAGAAAAAGAGTCCCATGCATACAACACTGCACATCCAGTTATATATCAGAAAATACCAATAATTTTTTTTACTATTCAGGCTGACAAATTAGAGGTCAAATACACACAATTAAAAATGTACCAAGATGCGCACATCCAGGCTTATAACGCCACCATCCCAAATGGCCCCCGACAAAATAAATCTAATAGGGCTTGCGTAGGACGCCATTCACACAAGTAAATGTGATGCAATGTGTCTGACTGTATCTTTATGGTGTCTTTTTTGATCAGCACCAGCTGTTCTCAGCAGGGTAAGACACATGCCGAGTTCGGCGTGCAATCACCGGTGTAGCAGTCTGCAGCACGCACCAGCTGATCTCAAATGTAGATAAAGGCTGGATGTTGTGTTCAATCACCAGTGTGACAGAGTGATACACTGCTGTGCGAGCTGCACTAGAGCTCTCAGGCTAGTGTCACACTTGTGCCGTTTTGCGCAGCGCTTCAAACGCACATGAAACGCATGCAAAAAACGCTTACAAACACTTGTAAACGCTGCGTTTTTTTCGTCGCATCATCGTGCGCATTACGACAAGAAACACTGCCTTTGTATGCGTTTTTCCATGCGTTTGCATTTTTTATGCCCATGGTGTCACAATCACAGGAGGAAAATCCTTGAAAAACTCTTGCAACAGGATCCACCAATGGGACAGCAGTGTGCTTGTGTTATGGGAATTCTTTATATAGACCCAGTTTACAGCTGAATTCTTCATATTTGCTTGGATTTTCTCTTGACAACATGGATCTGCTCTGGAAGAGTTTTTACTTCAACTTGGATCTGGACATCAGGATGGCTCAGGCTTATGCAGTTGCTTGCCATCAACAAAGGGAGAGAGAGAGACAGCGAAGACTGCAGCGGCGGCGTTTGTGGATACATCAGATTATTGAACTCCGGGAGAGCCGTGGAGCGTACCACACTCTCTACAGCGAGCTCCAGGCAAACCCGGATAAATTTACTGATTATACCCGGATGTCCCAACAAAGCTTCAGGTATTTGATTGGTCGTGTCCAAGATGCCATCCGGAGACAGGACACACAGCTCCGTCGTGCGATTCCTCCCGTGGAACGGCTCCTGGTCACATTGCGGTACGTAGTATTGCAAAAACAATGCCTGCATAATTTTCTTTGTTCTCACATGGACTATTCCAAAGCTGGCAGAATTATTGTTCTGCCATGTAGTTAAACAAAGGCTACAGTATTTTTTTTTTATGCCATTTAGTAAAGAAAAGGCTGCATATATATATTTGTATGCCTTGGTTTTTTTCTTGTGTTATGTATTTTTTTGTGGTTGTAAACAATCCATATAAACAAATATTAATTTTTGTTGTTTCTCGGTTTCACAAATTCCTGGCTACTGGAGAGAGCCTCTCTTCACTTCACTTCCAGTACCGGATTGGAATATCAACCTTGTCTGGAATAGTTGCGGACACCTGCTGGGCTTTGTGGTACGTTCTCTGTCCCGAATTTATGTCCATGCCCACCGTGGAAAAGTGGTTTGAAATTGCTGAAAGATTCTGGACAGTCTGCAATTTCCCTAACTGTTTGGTTGCCGTTGATGGGAAACACATCCGTATTATAAAGCCAAAAAGAACAGGCTCTGAGTACTATAACTATAAAAAGTACTTTTCAACAGTACTCATGGCCATTTCGGATGCAGACTGTATGTTTGTTGCAGTGGACATTGGGGCATTTGGCTGTGGGAATGACTCCCAGGCTTTTAAGAACTCAGACATGGGCCGAAGGTTGTATGGCAACCAGTTCAATTTCTCCAGGCCACGGCCTCTTCCCAACACCGAAGGTCCGCCACAGCCCTTTGTAATGGTTGCCTCAGCATTCCAGATGTGCCAAAACCTGCTCAAGCCCTACTCCAGCCGGGACTTGGACCACACCAAAAGAATTTTTAATTACAGGCTGACCAGGGCCAGAAGAACTGTAGAGTGTGCCTTTGGTATACTTGTCTCCAGATGGCGCATTCTCAGCACAGCCATTAATCTGAAACTGGAAACAGTGGATGAGGTGGTGAAGGCCTGTGTGGTTCTACATAATTTTGTGATGGCTAGAGAGCACCCGAACTTCGAACTCGATGATGCAGCTCCTAACCCATTGCCTGAATTTACTCAGCACCCTCTCAGGTCATCCGTTGAAGTTGGCCAAATGAGGGACCAATTTGTGGCCTACTTCATCTCAGATGTGGGACGGGTGGAATGGCAAGAGCAAATGGTGTAACAAAGTTTTCTTTTGTGTGTATGTTAATAAAAAAAACTTGTGTTGATACCTATACCGAGTGCACTCTGTCTTCTTACACTTCAATACAATAATCATCTGGCCTGGTGTACCAGTGAATTAATGATGCTGTGTTTTGTGCATCATGAATTTACTAGTACTTCTGACCAGGTGACTATACATACACACAAGTTGTATGATGTTTATAATCCCTACACTTCGAGTTCAATTTGCTGCGACGGTGGAGATAATACAAATAATTTTTGTGTCACCTGGCATGATGTTATCAATAGTGATTTGTGACTGCAGTTGCATCTCTCACTATTTATGACACCTAACGCTGTGACTATAAATGTTATTTGTTGTATCATCACTGTGGCTTCAGTTTGAACGCAGACAGTAGACATAATAAAGTTTATACAACTAATACAATACCCAGGCCTGGTGTCATGCTGAAGTGAGGACGCCTAAAGTAAGCTTCCAGACTTCAGAAGGTTATCACACATGGGCAAGATAATACACATAAGAGGTAAACTGCAGCATCGCTACAGTCTGATAGAAATATATGCAGACTGAAGCGACGCTGCAGGTTAAAACTCATGTGTATTCACCTGGCCAGGTGTGATAGTTATGATACAAGGGCAGGGTATTGTACATATGGCGTGTATTTTCCCCATCATCTCCTCAGTTTCTCAACAAACACTGAATAGAGGATGTGGTTAATTACAAGGTATATCTAGAATCGCCTTGCCTTGTATCGCAAAAAGTTATAAGATGAAGGTAAAAAAACACCATAGTCAATTAACTTTTGATGATACCTGGCAAGGTAACAATAGATACACCTTGCACTCAACAACATCCTCTATTCAGTATGTGTAATATTAGCTGACTCAAGAGACTGGTGTGGAAAATTCAAGTCATATAGATTTGTGTTTTTGACTACACATATATCCAAGAATGACACAAGAAACGTGGCAGTAATGGAGCTATGTGATGACAAAAACGCTAAGTGTATGGCGCAGTGTGTGTACGGCGCAGTGTGTGTAGGCGGCGAAAGACACATTAATGAAACCGTTTTTTGTGAAAGCAGAATTGCACATTTATTTTTTCCCCCAAAATTTTTTTTTTTACTTTGAAGAACGTTTGGGGGAAGAGTGGGATACCTTGGGGGTGTGGAGAGACGAGGAACGGCTGGAAGTTGAAGAAGGGGTTCTAGGTTAAGGGGCAACTAAAGTAGTGGGGGAAGGGAGATCAGGGATGGAAACGGAGGCAGGTTGAGAAACATTAGAAGGAGAGGGGGGGACTGACAAACAAAGTCTTTTGTTTTGTGGTCTTCTTTGGGACAGGAGTCACCTGCCTGGACCGACTACCACCGTGTGACCGCCTTACATTGCTTGCCCGCCTGGAGATGGTGGACCGTGTCTGTGATGAGAAAAAGAGGGAATGTGGGTCACCCATCTGCTGCTCGGTGGTGGCGGTGGCGGTGCTCCTTGAAGGAGAATATGTGATGTTGGTGCTCCAAGAAGAAGTGTTTTAAGTGCTTCTAGTTGGAAAAATGGTGGCGGTGCTCCTAGTAGGTGGAACGGTGGCGGTAGTGGTGCTCCAGACAGGAGCAGCTCTTGCCATGCTGGTGGCGGGGGAGGAGTGTCCAGCAGCACTCGGCATTGGTGTGGTGTATTGTTGTGCGGCTTTGCTAGGAATGCAGGTGGCCGTGCAGTGGTATGCAGCAGATGTTCGGTACTGTGGTGAAGCGAGTCAGTGGTGGCGCAGGTGGGAATGACACCACTGAGTGCTGCACGTAATGATTCTGCTGCATAGCCTGTAAGAAAGCAGTGTTGCAGGCCTGAAACACATTCAGCTGTTGCTTAGGACTAAGGTGTTCCGCCATGCCCTGTTCAATTTTACTAAAGAAATGGTGCGCTGGTCTGTTGAGGTCGGCCTCTAGCCGGTCAAGGCGCTGGTCGACAGAGTGCAAGCGGTGTTCCATGTGGGTAAAACCATGTTCCATGAGTGAAAAACCGCTTTCCACTCTGTCGGACAGCGACTTGAAGCTGGCATGAAAGGCCTCGCTCAAGTGCATGAACTCGGGCAAGACAGGCCTGTCCGAGGCCCTCTGCTGCTGGCGGGTAGTGCCCGCATAACCAGTGGCAGAGACCTGGGACAGAGGAACACGTGATGGACCAGCTTGCTGGTCACCAGCTGTCCGTGTTGCTGACCTGCAAGTTGCTTCCTGGCTGTCGGATGGCTGGGACGGGTCCGAGGTCGATCGATGAAGGACCGCTCCAGGGACAGGTTGCAGGGTGCTGCTCCAGGTGCTGTGGAAAGAAAAGTAAAACATTACTGTCATGCATTTACTAGAAGCATCAGCTGTGGAATAGAAAAGCACAGGTTATTAAAAAAAAAATATAGTAAAAAAAAAAATACAATACTTGCGCTCTAGTGGCGAGGACCGGTCTCGGGAAAGCCAACTCGCGATGATAGCGGTACTTTGTTCTGGTCCTTGCCGCTGAACCACTGCGAATCTGTCCCTCAGCACGAACATCAGTGTTGAAGCGATCCTTCATTGAGCGCCAACGTGTGCGGACTTTGTTCACTGTAGAAAGAACAAAGAAAAAACGTTATACAATGCACTGATGGCAACATCTGTATCATCTGACACACCTGAGTGAACGTGGCAAACATTCAATGCGGCATCACAAAAGAATTCAATACACAATGCAGTCACTGTTGAGCCTGAGGTCACTGGTGTGTTTACTGCCAGAATATATCTTGCAAGAAACACACCAGTATCACCAGCATTAAGAGTTAAAGCATGATCAATACAGCATTACAATACACAATGCATTCACTGTTGATCCTGAGGACACTGGTATGTTTACTGCAAGAATATATCTTGCAAGAAACACACCAGTATCAACAGCATCAAGAGTGAAAGCATGATCAATACAGCATTACAATACACAATGCATTCACACTGTTGATCCTGAGGACACTGGTGTGTTTATGCAACAATATATCTTATGAGAAACACACCAGTATCAATAGCATCAAGAGTGAACGCATGATCAATACAGCATTACAATACACAATGCATTCACTGTTGATCCTGAGGACACTGGTGTGTTTACTGCAAGAATATATCTTGCAAGAAACACACCAGTATCAACAGCATCAAGAGTTAAAGCATGATCAATACAGCATTACAATATACAATGCAGTCACTGTTCCTGAGGACACTGTTATGTTCCCTGATAGAATATATTTATCAGGAAACACAACAGTATCCTCAGGAACAAGAGTCATAGTGGCATCAAACAGCAGGGAAATACTTACTAAACGCCTTTTTTGAAGCTGCAGAGGCACTGTTCCAGCCCTCCATCAATGCTGCGGCCACCTCAATCCAGAGCTGCCGTGTCACCACAATGTGTTTGTACTGCTGGTCACGGCTGTCCCACAACGAGACACGTTCCTGGACAAGGCGTATCAGGTGCTCGTTGTCGAGATAAATGTCTTCATCCCGTTGTGGAACCTAGAAAAAAAAATTATAATCTTGGAAATTGATGAGAATCACATTAAAAAAAAAAAGGAAACAAAAGAAGAAAGATATAGAAGATGAAAAACAGGACAGAAAAAAAGGAATTGAAAATTTTTTTTTTTTTTTAAAAAAGGGATCTTCAAAGACTTGATACTTACATTGCGTCTCCTCGCCGTGACTTGGCTAGGCTGCTCCCGCTGTTCCGCCTCACTTGCCGGTTCCGATGCTGAGGTCTGTAAAAGAAAAATTATTACCCATTTGTAGAGGCAGCTATACTTACACAAAGGCAGCAAAATCCTCACCTCCCGGTCAGCTTGGGCCTGTTCTTCTTGGGATGGTGAATATTCGGATCCAGTAGACAAAAAAAAAACATTAGTACATAATATATTTTTAAGGACAGGCACACATATATAGATTTTATAATACTCACATTTTAGCTGCTGAAGCTGTAATCCAAACTTGAGTCTTGTCTCTTGTTGGGTGGGTGTATTGTCTCTTACAGGGCTTCTTATCTCTTGCAGACTGTCTGTAGAGTGTGGTCAGGCACTGCAGACCCCTTCTTTTATGTACACTCCTCCAAAACAATGTTGCTTGTTTAGGGGGTGGATTAAACAAGTGTCTAGACATTGTTTACTCTGAAATCGCGCGCGCTCATAAAGCGCTGACGTGCACACTTCACAGCACACGTCAGCGACCCCATAGACTCTAATGCTGTTTCTTTGCGTATTGCGTGCGCACATGCGATTTTTTTAACGATGTTGGGCGGAACAAAAGATGCAACATGTAGCGTCTGGTCGCACACCTGGAAAATGCGCAGCGCACGAAAACGCTGAGGCATGCGTGCAATCGCTAGACACTGCGTCCGCCATTTTAAAGATAGGGGACAATTGCGCGTGCGACCAATAGCGCACGATGCGCTGCGCGATAAACCGCTAATGTGAAACCAGCCTTAGCTACAATTTGCCAGGTTCTTATTTAATACATTCCTGACTACCTAACATTGATTCTGCATGTTGGATTTGTTTGCATGTTATCAGGCCAAAATCACCAGGGTATGTAAACTTTTGATCAGGGTCATTTGGATGTTTTGGGTTGTCTTTGTAATTTAAAAGGAGGAAACACAGTAGTTTGACAATAAATGGCTTCACCCAGCCACTAACCATGAGTGGAGAAAAAGTTTTGGTGTTATCATTCATATTCTCTGAAAAAAAGGCAAAGAAAGCAAAAATTCTGCTGGGGTATGTAAACTTTTGAGCACAACTGTATCTAAAGTGACAAAAAAAAAGCCTGCACAGAAGAAGTAGATTCTGTGTAGCTTTTTCATTTTGATTTTAAAATGATTTGAGATGGTGGTTTTAGCCTTTAAAGGGTTTGTCTGGCCTTAGGCTACAAGTCTGCAGTCACTCGATGTGACTGCAGACTTGTGAATTCTGACATTGCACTCTGTGTAGATTCTTCCACTCTGGGCACGTAGCCGCATGTACATTGTGTGGACGTGCATTATGTGATGGGCACAGTCTCACTCAATGCCAGTGTATTTGTCTTGTCGGAATGTGGCCAGAAATATGCAAATCGCATTTTTGCGGTCACGTGACTGCTCGCTCCCAGTACCAGAGGACCCTCATATCGCGCAATGTACGTGACGGCAGACTCGTAGCCTAAGGCTGGACAACCCTTTTACATATCAGGGCAAAGTAGGTTAGCTTCACAGTTGGGTCATATATTCTTCTAGGGGGCTCTATTTTACGTTCCATACCTTTGTACCTGTAGAAAAAGCACAATTTATCCTTTTTTATTGTGGGATTCCCATGTTTCTATTCCTTGAACATAAAAATGGAGCTACATACTCCAGTGTGAATCTGCCATACTGAGAAAGTAAGTTGCACAGATGTGTTTTCGTGTGTGTGCAGTGTATTTTTTTTTTTTTCTAGACAATTATTAAAGTTGGATTTATAAGGAAATTTTTCTCTGCCCTAAAAGGAAGGTAATTTTTTTACTCACAGTGTTAATGTCAATATTTCCAATCTGGTTAATAAGACGAGACATAATATTGTGGGATTTAGTAGGAAAGGATTACGCGTGGAGTTTCGGGTAAATGATTTGAATAAGTGGCATATGTTACAGATTAGGGCTTAGACCGGGTCTTCTTCTGCTGAGTCGTCAGTAAATCTCAGAGATTTAATTTTTAACTTGTGACTTGGTCACGTTACTTTTGTAGAAATAAACCTAGGTGTAGTTTGTGCATCTTGCGGACCAAAAAAAATGGTTTTATGCACCATGTATAACCACTGAGCCTTTTCTGAACAGAAAAGTTACTTTTAGGCCATGACGTAAATGCTGCGTCTTTTCCGCTACCTTTTTTGTGTGCCTAAAATCTGTGGCTTTTAAGTGTCCAACCAAAGTGGATGTGAGCTCATGAAAACTAATGCCCACGGTGCGTCTATAATACACTGCAAATTGTTTTGTTTTTTTTCTTTTTTTTGGTGCATCTTTTTCCCTATAGGCTTCTATGGAAAACTTAAAAACTGCATATAAAAAGCTAGAGTTGTAGTTTTAAGTGCAGAAACAAAGCTTTTCTGTACTAAGAAAAAAACCCACTTCAACTCTGCGCTGAAAGTGTATCAAATAAAGGTGAAAATGCATAAAAATAACCACAGAGAAAAACTAAAAGTTCAGTAATAATCATTCAGTTCCAGACAGTAGACCTTTTTTTTTACATGGTGCTAATTTTTATGGTCTTTACAAGTGAGAATTGCTCACGCACGGGCTAATTAGCTAATAATGCAGCGCAGTCTAAAGACACCTTAAAGAATCCTTGAGCAACGCCCCTTTGGTAAAGGCTATAATAATTAGCACTAACTATATGCATGTCACTGGAAGTGTATAGCAAATCTTAGATAAAATTTTGATTACTCGGGGGAGCAGTTAGAATAAATTAAGAGCAAAAACTGGTCAGTTTTGATCTGGTGACAGGTCTTCTTCAAGCCTCATTAGAGATATGTACTAGACCCCATACGCCTGCCGATATCAACAGGTTCGGCTGAGAAACTAATGTGCATGGGGCTCCAGTCAACTGATGGTCTGGGGAAGTGCCGATTAGGCATGTCCAATCATAGATCTCCAATCTCCTTGTTCTCCTGGAGATAAGCCGCCGACCAACATGACAACGGTGTAATAGAAAACTCAGGAGAACTCGGCCAAACGAGCACTCCTGTGTATGAGAGAGTTGGTGGAGATGGCGGCCTACTGAATCCTCATACGGCCTATAGCCATATGATGTGTTTGGGAGCGTAAGAGCAATGGTTATTATTCCTGATTTATGTTTTCTTCAGTTTCTAATATCATCTTGAATAAACGGCGAACACTCAGTTTTTTTTTGTGGATTCCAATCAATGCAGATTTCGTGTGAGCGGCGTTAGGTGTTTAATGTTGCATATGACTTGGATAATCTCATCTGTTTCTACTCCACTGAGATTACAAGTTATTTTATATGCATATTATTCCACTACTTGGATTTTTTCACAAAGTGAGTTTTGTTTCAATACCAATTGAATAAGAAAATGAAAAATTTGAAATAGTCTTCAGAAATTATGTATCTACATACCCAGTGTAGACCTGTTTGTTCCCACAGTTCCACGTGTAGTCTGATCCTCCTCCATGTAGTCATCCATTTGTCTCTAGCTTCCAGAAACGTTCCTTGAAATGGATATTTGGGGAATGTTTACATTGATTGCATTTAGTCATGTGGTTCTCTGGTTTTCATATTGTTGTGGAGTCCAGCTCTTTGGACCCTACCCCTAAGATCCATGTACAGTGGAGGAAATAAGTATTTGATCCCTTGCTGATTTTGTAAGTTTGCCAGCTAACAATGACATGAGCAGTCTATAGTTTTAAGGGTAGGTTAATTATAACTTTGAGAGAAAGAATATCAAAAATAAAATCCAGAAAATCACAGTGTATAAATGATATACATTTATTTGCATTTTGTAGTGAGAAATAAGTATTTGATCTCCTACCAACCATTAAGCGTTCTGGCTCCTACAGACCAGTTAGACGCTCCTAATCAACTTGTTACCTGCATTAAAGACAGCTGTCTTGCGTAGGAGGGGCTGCTGATATGTCTTTAGCTTTGTGATCTTAGACTCCTGTCCACAGACTCAGTCAGACTCTAACCTATACAACATGGGCAAGACCAAAGAGCTTTATAAGGATATAAGTGACAAGATCCTAGACCTGCACAAAGCTGGAATAGGCTACAAAACCATAAGTAAGACGGTGGGTGAGAAAGAAACAACTGTTGGTGCAATAGTAAGAAAATGGAAGAAATACAAAATGACTGTCAATCGACATCGATCTGGGGCACCATGCAAAATTTCACCTCGTAGGAGATCCTTGATCATGATGAAGATGAAAGATCAGCCTTTGGGCAAGCTTGTTAATGATCTTTGCCAATGAACACCTGGATGATTCTGTGAGTGATTGTGAGAAGGTGTTCTGGTCAGATGATATAAAAATTTAGTTCTTTGGCATTAACTCGCCGTGTTTGGAGGAAGAGAAATGCTGCCTATGACCCAAAGAATACCGTCCCCACTGTCAAGCATGGAGGTTGACAACATTATGTTTTTGAGGTGTTTCTCTGCTAAGGGCACAGGATTACTTCACCGCATCATAGGGAGAATGGATAGAGCCGTATACCTTAAAATCCTGAGTGACAACCTCCTTTCTTCGGCCAGGACATTAAAAACGGGTTGTGGCTGTGTCTTCCAGCAAGGCAATGACCCAAAACATACAGCCAAGGCAACAAAGGAGTGGCTCAAAAAGAAGCACATTAAGGGCATGGAGTGGCCTGGCCAGTCTCCAGACCTTAATCCCATAGAAAACTTTGGGAGTTGAAGCTCCGAGTTGCCAAGCGACAGCCTCAAAATCTTAATGATTTAGAGATGATCTGCAAAGAGGAGTGTCATGATCCAGTTTGGATATGACAGAGAAAATGCACAAGTAACCTTTTTTTCCTTGAGCTGTTTTGCTCAGGTTTGGTTTTGCCCCAGTGGCCACAAGTGTCATTGCACTTGATGTTTTCTGTGCTTAGAGATACTTTTGCCCCGGTGGCCAGCATGGTCTTGCACTGGTGTTTTCACTTCTGGGTTTCCCCCCGGTGGTGGTTAGTGTAATTGCACGGGGATCACTATAAGGTGTGTGTGCACGTAATTATAAAACAGGTGTTATTGCTCTATAAAAGAGTGTCAGGTGTGGTAATCACTGTTGGTGATTTGCAGCTATGGTGTCAGCAAGGAGTTCATGCATGGCTTGGTGGAGTGGCAGCTATGGTGTAGAGCTGCACTCACGATGCTGGACTCGGTTGCAGGAAAGCTGGACTCTTATGCTGGATTCTGTTTCTGGACAGCTGCAGGCAAGTGGTAGACTCTGTTTGCTCCAAGGCTGCACTATGGTGTTGGATCCGGTCGGAGGAAAAGATGCACGCAGGTGGTGGGCTCTGTTGCTGGGAGCGTAAGCAACAGAGCAAAGCTAAGTGGTGTTTCCCTGTTTTGTCTCTTTTCCTTATGTGTGTTTTAGTGCAGTGGTGGGATTAGTTTCCGCACCGTCCACTTCACTAGTGAGGGTTTAGGTGCAGGGCGAGTCAGGGTTTATAGGTTCCTGATCGGTGCCCGGTGCGGAACCGGCCTAGGGAACATTAGGAGTGTAGAGACACTAACGCAGGGGAGTGCAGGAGGTCTCCACTTCCCCGTTCCCTATCGCAGGGCCACCTTTGTTATTGTTACCCAGGTTTTCCCTTTTATTGTTTAAATTTGCCTTACTGGAGGCGGGGTTTCCAGACATACGTGTATTTCCAAAATTCGCCTTTTGGAGGCGGCGTATCCAGCTGCACGTTTTATTATTTAAATTCGCCCAACTGGAGGCGGTGTATCCAGGGTCACGCGTGTCATCTAAATCCGCCCTGCTGGAGGCGCTGTGTCCAGCCACGCCTGACCCTGACAAGGAGTGGACCAAAATTCCTCCTGACATGTGCGCAAAACTCATCATCAACTGGAAAAAAACATTTGACTGCTGTGCTTGCCAACAATGGTTTTGCCACCAAGTATTAAGTCTTGTTTGCCAGAGGGATCAAATACTTATTTCTCACTGCAAAATGCAAATAAATTTATATAATTTATTCAATATTATTTTCTGGATTTTACTTTTTATTCTATTTCTCAATGTTAAAATTAACATACCCTTTAAATTGTAGACTGTTCATGTCTTTGTTAGTGGGCAAACTTACTGTATATCCGTGTTTCCCAAACTTCAGTCCTCAGAGGCCCAACACGTTATGTTTTCAGGATTTCCTTAGTATTGTACAGTTGATGGAAGTATAATGAAGTCATCAGAAACTGCCGCAAGTTCTCTAACCTGTGTAACACTAAGGAATTCCTGAAAACATGAAGTGTTGGGGCTTTGAGGACAGGGTTTTGGAAAGGCTGATGTACATGAAGGCTGTGTGGAGAGTTTGAGACTCTGTAGCTCTCTACTATACAGGTGTGGGCTGTATACCTTGGTATGGTTTTTACAGTTGTGGGCTGTATACCCTTGGTATGGTTTTTGAATAGCACCATATTGTGGAGTTGTTATCCTAGAAAAGTAAAGCCATTAGCTTCTGATGGACCATGACACATACAGTACATACAGTATCGTTTTACTCGTTATCCCTCTGTGTGTAACATCGTTAAAACTTTATGACCTAGTTGAGGTAATGTTTAATTCTTACCCGCTGTTTCTTTAAGCAGTGGTAATCTGTGAGTGTAGGTGAATGTTCTAGGGACATGTTGGACAACCCATCTCTGACCAGTATGCATTTGGCGGAGTTCTAGTACATGAGGTGTGGCTACACTGTTATTGGGCCTATTCAATGTCAACTTTTACTTATTAAATCTACAAGTTTTCTTGATCTAGACCCGGGATGTCAAACTCAAATACACAGAGGGCCAAAATTAAAAGCTAGGACAGAGTCACCGGCCAACCTTGATATTTATTTAAGAGATGTCTACAGTTGTCGGAGTTTTTTCTTATCATAAAATATAACGATGAACCTTTTCATATGGAAACAAACTTAAAGGGAGTTGTCCCAAGAACAAAGTACATTTTAATTAGTAGATCTTAGATAAAATATTGTAATAATATTATATGTTGTGTAAGAGCAGTTAAAAGCATATGCCCAATAGCCTAATTTCAGTGTGTTATAAATATGCAAAAAACTTGAATAATACAGATAATATAATATAATGCCCACAAAAATGCTCCGAAACACAGTAAGATACTCCCACAGTACCCGCAACACGCATGGCATGATGACCCTTGTTATAATAATAATCTTTATTTTTATATAGCGCTAACATATTCCACAGCGCTTTACAGTTTGCACACATTATCATCCCTGTCCCCGATGGGGCTCACAATCTAAATTCCCTATCAGTATGTCTTTGGAATGTGGGAGGAAACCGGAGTACCCGGAGGAAACCCATGCAAACACGGGGAGAACATACAAACTCCTTGCAGATGTTGTCCTTGGTGGGAATCGAACCCAAGACTCCAGCGCTGCAAGGCTGCAGTGCTATCCACTGAGCCACCTTGCTGCTCTTCTGTACCCCCCTTCTTCCATCAACTCACTTCTGACAAAGTATGGTGACCCCACACAGTATGATTCCTCAACTGTAATACCCACACAGCCCTCCATACAGTATATTGGCCACATAAAGTGCTCCATACCGTATAATGATCCCCAAATAGTCCTCCATACAGTATAACGGGGCCCTGCATTGCCTTCAGTACAGATTAATGGACACAAAAAGTGCTCCATACAGTATAACGGTCCCACATAGTGCTCCATATGGGGTAAAATGGCCCCATACAGTGCTCCGTACAGTAAAATTGCCCCACATAGTCCTCATGCAGTATAATGGCCACACAAAGTGCTCCATACAGTTAGATGGGCCCACATAATGCTTTATACAATATAATGGCCTTACCTAGTGCTCTATACAGTTTAATAGCCCTATATAATGCTCCATACAGTATAACCGGGCCCTGCATTGCCTTCAATACAGTTTAATGGACACACAAAGTGCTCCATATAGTATAACGGTCCCACATAGTGCTCCATATGATAAACCTAGTCCTCATGCAGTATAATGGCCACACAAAGTGCTCCATACAGTTAGCTGGCCCCACATAGTGCTTTATACAGTATAATGGCCTTACATAGTGTTCTATACAGTTTAATAGCTCCACATAGTGCCCCATACAGTATAATGGCCCTACATAGTGCTCTATACAGTATAATGGCCCCACATAGTGCCCCATACAGTATAATGGCCCTACATAGTGCTCTATACAGTATAATGGCCCCACATAGTGCTCCATACAGTATATTGGCCACAAAAATGGCTCCAAACAGTATAATGGGCCCCACATTAAAAAATTAAATATTCACTTTTACCAGTTCACCCTCTCCTCCAGCCTCTTCATGGTGTCTTCTAACCTTCTGCACATCTTGGCACAGCAGGCGCGCTGCACTGAGAAGTCAGGCACAGAGGGAGAATGATGGGAGAGGGAGAATCCGTTGACACTCCTCCCTCCATCATTGCTTTCCACTGTTTCGGCATTCAGGATGTGAGATGCCGGGTGAGGGGTGGGGCCGGTGCCAGTGATAAGGAACAAATATACTCGCATCACTGGCCAGAGTTTGACATATGTGATCTAGAAAGTTCATTAAGAGAGAGGGTTCCAGTTGGTATTAAGTATATTTTTCTGCAGCACATGCACCATTAGTGTGGATCAGCCAGTAGTGCTGGCAAGCTCTGAACTATGGTTGAGTGGCTAGCCCATGTGGATATTCTTATTAGTGGCGAAGCTCAGGAGACCTCTGGAGTGCATCCAAAGAGAATATAAGCTGCCAAGTTTCCTATGATTGTGTAGCAGTGGTTGTTTGTACTTTACCAGCACCAGAATATCTTCATCCAAATCCTTGTAAGTGTGAAGAAGACCTGTTATTCAACATCTGTGGAGAATCCATTTTGAATAGTTATTTCCCTTCAAATACATCTTCGTCAAAGCAAGATGGTCTCCAAGTATTTTGCCAGGTTTTTGCCACCTAATCTGAGAGCAGCATAATGTAGAGACAGAGACCCTGATTCCAGCGATGTGTCAACTTACTGGGCCGTAGTTTAAGTTAAATTACTTTTATCAGCAGGAGATTACCACTAGAGGACTAGTAAACCTGCTGCCAAGTAGTCCCCAGTATTCATGAGCTCGGTATAACCCCTTTACCCACCATCGCTCATTAGCAGCTTTCTGCCCTTGCACAGTGTATATAGGAAGCTGTCAATCAGTGGTGTTAGTGGGGGTTATACAGAGCTCAGCATGCATAGAGATGCTAGATTTGCAGCAAATAAAACTGGTTTTAATAACAAATGTAGTATGCAAGAAAGTAAGTGATGCATTGCTGGAATCGGGGTCTCTACACCAAAATTATGCTGCTCTCTGTTGGGGAAGCAAAAGCCTGGTACAGAGTAGGGGAAAGGAACATTTAGCATAGTGAGAGACAGTCAAACATAATCAGGTTGGGCTGCAACTGTTTTTCTTTACCCCAGTGCTGGATTCACTGCCACCCAGCTTAGTACAATTGTATAATGTGTTACATACAATAACTTTTTTTTATCTGCTACAGAGAAAGAAGAGCTGTGTGTAATCTTGTTCACACAGCTAATTCTGAAAGTTACGTGAAACTACATGTACATTTTAAAGAATAATAGTGTGGTGTCTCAGATTCTTGATAGTGCATCATCCAGGTCACATCCCTGCCGATGCACCCACTGACTTCCTTATAAATCCTTATGGTAAATATACATCTCTGAGTTTTACTCAACACTCTTATAAATATTAACTGTTACTGACCTAAAACCACTATGACCAATGTTTTCACCTTTTGCATGGCTTGTAATATGTGGCAGCACCCTGGATAGTGGACATTCTAGAGTTATACTGAGCTTAGCAACTATATTATCTCTTGCAGAACAGATGATCTATTGAAAAATTGTGCCAAGTCTTTTGTATTTCAGTTGTGTTTACATTTTGCAAAATTTGGTAATTAATATCAAAAATAAGCCTGCTCCAATTATGCTAAAAGGGTGTGTTGGTAAGTCTTTTGGCTTGTTCAGTTGGTACGCTCATGCAACACTCTCCAATTCGTACAGTAACATTCCTTCATTAGTGCACTGCACTGTGCTATAGTGTGGAGTGTGGAGGAAAATGCTGCAAAGAAGGCCTTCAAAAATTAAGGTCTTAACAGTTTTTTTTTTTTAAAATTAATTAACAAAATGCCACGTGATTGAACAAAAGAGATATCTAAATCAAATCAAAGTTTGGTGTGACCAACCTATTCTGTGAAAACTGTATCAATTCAACTAGGTACATGTTCACACTGTTTTTGAAGGAACTCTGCAGGGTGCTGCTTCCAAACATCTTGGAGAACTAGCCACTTATATTGTGTGGCTGTAGAATTGCTCAAATCCTTTTACTCTTCATGAAATCCCACACCACAGACTTGATGTTCAGATGATTTCTTCTTTCATGTCACAGGTTGACTGAGCACAGCAAAAAGAAACAAGGTAGTTATGCTGCATCAGAAGGATTTGCCCCAAGCAAAACTTTTAAAGCAGCCTGGAGTTTCAGGATTCCATTCTAGCTCTTTTGAAGAGGCATTAAGAATTGAGCATCATTGGGGGCTGTAGACACAGTGGTCGGCCAAAGAAACTTAGAGCAGAAGACACATTATTCTTTCTTCCCTTTGAAATTGGAACATATCCAGCAGTGCCATCAGCTCACAACTGACAGAAACTAGTGGGACCCAACTACACCCATTTGTTCGTAGAAGTCTGTCCAGAAGTGAACAATTGCAGCCAAAAAGCCATACCTTCAACATGGAACGAAGGCAAAGCGACTCAACTATGCATGAATACGTAGAAATTGGAGTGCAGAAAAATGTCACCAAGCTCTCCATACTGATGAGTTAAAATTTTAAATATGTGATGGTAACAGAAGACTATTTGTATTCCGAAGGGATGGAGAGCAGTACAACAATGAGTGTCTGCAAGTTTGGGGCTGCATTTCAGCACATGGAGTTGGGGGTTAGTCAGGAATAATGGGGTCTTCAATGCTGGGAAGCCTAGGCACATACTTCATCCATCATGCAGTACCATCAGGGAGGTATTTGATTGGCTCCAGATTTCCACAGGACAACTGCCTCAGACATACAGCATCATCAATCAAGGTGAAAAACAATTTTTGTGTGGTATTGAATTCTTTTTAGATATTACAAACGTTCATAATGTCCATTTTTTGCAATTCATTCATCACGAATTTGCTAAATTGCAGCTAGCTTCAGCCGCAGTGCTTGTGAAATGTGACCATGCAATGTGATGTAGACCGTCATCATGGATAATATATATTTTGCTGATGGCTTATTGCTTATCCAGGACGCGTTCTCCGTTTTGAGTGTATGACTCAGGGTGCCTTTATTGCACGCTTACAGTACGGTGCAGCCGTAATAAATGACGACTAATAACACTGTGGAAACGCCTAATCATAACCTGTTGTCCTTTCGCATAGTATGTGAGGGTTATGTTTTTGGTTCTCACCCAAGTTTGTCGCTTGGCTTTGCTGCTTTACTCCAGTATTCTTCTGACAAAGGCATCCATACACATTGCTTTTATGGTGAAGAAAGCAGGGACATAGTATACAGTAGAAAGAACTGGCAGCCATGAGCATTGATAATGTCTAAAGCTTGTCATTGCCTTTAATAAAGGCACCTTATTGGTGCTTGAACATAGTCATAAAAGAAAGGGAGGTGTAGTAAGGTGTGGTGGCATGTGATCATTGCCTGCTGGAGGTGCCCAGCTAGACACCTTGTAATTAATGTGTGTTGTAAGTGGAGACGATATCTTCCATATAATTTTTTTTTTTTTTTTTAATTTAATGGAACATCCACCTAATGTATTTTATGGTTATATATATATATATATATGGTATTATACCTTATACGTATTGAAACCCTCAAAAGGTTTTCTCAACACTTTTCCAAAAATGGCATGTTGCTTATGATCGGTGGTGTTCTGACCTCTGGATCTCCACCAATCTTCTGCATAACTGGGATGCAACACTGACCCATTCAAGTGCAATTTCCCTTAGGCTGTGTTCACACGGTGCGTTTTTTTCTCATTTTTACCAAATAAAACGCTTAAAAACAGCTTCCCATTCATTTTAATGAATTCTGCAATTTATGTGCATATTGATGCGTTTTTTTTCCGCGAAAAGAACGCATCGCGGAAAAAACCGCAGCATGCGCCGCATTTCTGGCTATTTTCTGTGTGTCTGGGGACGCGCGGAAAAAACACTTAAACGCACTTTTTTTGTGCAAAAAAACGCGCAGAAAAAAACGCGCGTTTTCTGGAAAGGAGTCCTGTTTTCATGCAGAAATTTTCTGCATACTGTGCACATAGCCTTACAGCTAGTTGGCCAGGAGAGCCAGAGGTCCGATCCCTATTGATCGTAAAGTGATGGCATGTACAAGCCATCTTGTAGAGAAAAGCCATCGTGTTCTAAGATGGGAAAACCCCTTTTAAAATGTAATGGAAGGAACACTTGAATCAGCAGATGCTTACTGTTGGCCAGCATAGTACATTGTCTTCTGGCCAGAGATGTGGCGTCTGAGTCGGAGTCTGAGCCCATTTTGGTGGAGTCTGAGTCGGTGTGATGGAAATTGCGGCGTCTGAGTCGGAGGTTTGGCTTACCGACTCCACAGCCCTGCTTCTGGCTATCTTGATGTCTGATATACTGCTTAACCTATTGTATTTAGTCACATGTATGAACAACAAATGTCAGTATCTTACCCTATAAATAATACCAAATGAGTGACTAAATGGATATTTCCATATAAGCCCACCTTTTAATACATTATCGTTGATATGAATAATGATTATAATGGGTGTCTTGTTTTTCTTTTTAATTTAGTAAACTGAGAGCAGTGGAAGAGCACCATGGAGGACGGGAAGCCAGTCTGGGCTCCTCACCCAACTGATGGCTTTCAGTTGGGTAACATTGTGGATATTGGGCCAGATTCTCTAACAATTGAACCACTAAATCAAAAGGGAAAGGTGAGCTTTATTGGGTTTTACTGCAACACTTTAGAAATTGCATTGCTTAAAATATTTTTTCCAAAGATTCCTCATATTTTTGTTGAACGCCTTGTGCCGCTGGTTGGTCTGTGTAAATGGACTTGTAGGGACATTTCCATAAATATTCTTCATTGTTCAGCTGGTGTCCTTGAACATGTATGGGCAGGTTGACCCAGTATTAAGGCTTCCCATACTCATTAGGCCTCCTGATTTTCCACTGACAGATGGTATTGGGTTGAGCGAAAAATCAACCAGTGTAAATTTAAACACTTGTTCATATTGTTCTCCAGTAAGTTGGTGTCTGGCAGCAGCTTTCTCCCCTCGTCTCATTAAAAGCATATGAAGGCTCAGCCAACAGTTTGTGTATGAATATGGCCAATATAATAATCTTTATTTTTATATAACGTTAACATTTTCCTCAGCGCTTTACAGTTTGCAAACATTATCATCACTGTCACCGGTGGGGCTCACAATCTAAATTCCCTATCAATATGTCTTTGGAATGTGAGAGGAAACCGGAGTACCCGGAGGAAACCCACGCAAACACGGGGAGAATATACAAACTCCTTGCAGATGTTGTCCTTGGTGGGATTTGAACCCAGGACCCCTGCACTGCAAGGCTGCAGAGCTATCCACTGAGCCAGTATGGACTACAATGTGTATGGTGTAATCAGTGAAATGCTTAACCAGACGATTGGTTGTTCAACACTTAGAAGTAGGTTGAGGCTAACTAATGTGTATTGCCATCTTTTATGTAAGTATAACATCCTGTTCCCACCAGATACCTAAATGCCTTTCCTGCGAGTTGTAAATAGAATTATATTAGAAAATAGATTTATTTTTTTTTTTTGACCACTAATATAATTATATAGGGTGCACAATTTAACCTTTTATGTGTAAGGTAGTCAAGTAGCATAACCACACAACAATGCTCTGTCTCTTGGCTGTCTAGACGTTTTAATCCCACAATTAACAAAATATTTAATCGTCATCAACTTACATTTGAAGGCAATGTTCACTTTCATAAATAATTTCTGTGCTTGATTCCAAAATCAGTCTATGCCTATAGCTCCTACGCTTGCCTATGTGTCTCCATGGTAACAGACTACAAACACTGTGTAGTCTGATGCTACAGTCAATACTCACTTTGATCTGTACTGTAGCTCTTATGAACATATTTTATATTAATACTATTGTCAGTTACCATATTTTTCAGACTATCGGACCATAAGATGCACCCCAAATTTTCCGAAGGATAATGGGGAAAAAATATTAATGCACCAAATGGGGGGGGTTCGTCTTACTGTCTGAATTCAGCTTATCGGGGGGGGGGGGTTGTTGGGGGGAATCGGCAGTGCTGGTGGAGCGGGGTCAAAGGAGGTGTTCGGTGGTCCGGTGATGATCTGACTCCCATCCCAGACTGGTGCTGGGGCGTTGCCAGCTTCTTGTGAAAGTCTGGCGCCCTCGCACATCGATTGCTGCAATGTGGTGGCATACGGGAAAATGGCTGCCGGAGGTGGCGCATGCACAGATTAAGATCTTGGCACCGAGATCTTGTCTCCTGAGAGAGAACTCGGGACGAGATCTCATTGACGAGATCTCAATCTGCACATGCGCCGCCTCTGTCGGCCATTTTCCCGGAGACCACCACATTGCAGCAATAGAAGTGCGGGGGCTCCGGCCTTTCACAAAATGTTGGCGGAGCCCTCGCACCGCCAAATACTGTAGCATCAGCCTGGTATGGGAGTCAGATCACCGAACACCCAGGGCCGCAGCTATAATGAGGCAAGTTGAGCCAGGTGCTGAAGCGGCAGGCAGCAGGGGGCGGCATTATGCGCTCCTTTACCCGCAGCACCTACAATTTATCTTCTTTTTCTTTTTATTTTTTATATAGCGCTAACATATTCCGCAGCGCTTTACATTTTGCACACATTATCAATTTAGCCTCTGCACGCTGGTGCAAGAGGCTGTAATTGATGAGATCACAGAAGGGAAGGAGTCAGGGCCCCCTGATCATGTGACCCCTGACTCCTCCCCTCCAGTGACATCATCAAAGGTCCTGTAGTCGCTACTCTCCTCATCTGTAGCGTCTTCACTCCGGATATCATGTGACCCCTGACTCCTCCCCTCCTATGACCTCATCACAGGTCCTGTGTGCATCAGCCCTTGTTTTATGCAGGACTCTGCTGTCTGTGCTGGCTGTCATCATCCTGGATGAGGGAACTTTATTTGTGGGGTCAGGGGGGGTTTACAGGGTGGATGTACCAGAGCCACGAGTGTGTGAGGTGTACGGAGCAGAGCTGCACATGTACGAGGTGTACGGAGCAGAGATGTGTACGGAGTGGAGCTGTGTGTGTACACGGAGTGGAACCATGTGTGTGTGTACGAGGTGTACGGAGCGGAGCCATGTGTGTGCGAGGTGTACGGAGCGGAGCCGTGTGTGTGTGAGGTGTATGGAGCGGAGCCGTGTGTGTGCGAGGTGTAAGGAGCAGAGCCGCGTGTGTACGAGGACCGAGGTGTACGGAACGGAGCCGCGTGTGTGGGAGGTGCACGGAGCAGAGGTGTACGGACTGGAGCCGTGTGTGTACGGAGCAGAGCCTCAAGTGCGTGAGGTGTATGGAGTGGAGCCGCGTGTGTACGATGTGTATGGAGCGGAGCCGCGTGTGTAAGAGGTGTACGGAGCGGAGCCGCGTATGTACGAGGTGTACAGAGTGGAGCCGCGTGTGTAAGGAGCCGCGTGTGTGGGAGGTGTGTGAGGAACACGGAACGGAGCCGTGTGTGTGTACGAGGTGTACAGAGCAGAGCCGCGAGTGTGTGTGGGGTGTACGGAGCGTAGCCGCATCTGTACGAGGTGTACGGAGCGGAGCCGTGTGTGTGGGAGGTGCACGGAGCAGAGCTGCACGTGTACGAGGTGTACGGAGCAGAGCCGCACGTGTACGGACTGGAGCCGTGTGTGTGTACGGAGCAGAGCCTCAAGTGCGTGAGGTGTATGGAGTGGAGCCGCGTGTGTACGGAGCGGAGCCGCTTGTGTAAGAGGTGTACGGAGCGGAGCCGCGTATGTACGAGGTGTACAGAGTGGAGCCGCATGTGTAAGAGGTGTAAGGAGCCGCGTGTGTGGGAGGTGTGTGAGGTACACGGAACGGAGCCGTGTGTGTGTACGAGGTGTACAGAGCAGAGCCGCGAGTGTGTGTGGGGTGTACGGAGCGGAGCTGTGTGTGTGCGAGGAGTACGGAGCGTAGCCGCATCTGTACGAGGTGTACGGAGCGGAGCCGTGTGTGTGTACAAGGTGTACGGAGCAGAGCTGCACGTGGTGTGTGGAGCTGTGTATGTGTACGGAGCAGAGATGTGTACGGAGTGGAGCTGTGTGTGTACATGGAGCGGATGCGTGTGTGTGTGTGTGTGTGTATGAGGTGTACGGAGCAGAGCCACGAGTGTGCGGGGTGTACGGAGCGGAGCCGCGTGTGTACGAGGTGTGTGAAGCGGAGATGTGTACGGAGCGGAGCCGTGTGTGTACGTGGAGCGGAGCAGCGCGTGTGTGAGGTGTACAGAGCAGAGCAGCGCATGTGCGAGCTGTACGGAGCACAGCCGCACGTGTACGAGGTGTATGGAGCAGAGTCGCACGTGTGTGTACGAGGTGTATGGAGCAAAGCCGCATGTGTATAAGGTTTACGGAGTGGAGCCATTTGTGTACTGAGTGGAGCCGTGTGTGTGCGAGGTGTACAGAACGGAGCCGTGTGTACGAGGCATAAAAAGCGGAACCATGTGTGTATGATGTATGCGGAGCCATACGTGTACAAGGTGTATGGTGGGGAGCATTCATACCTCCCAGCGGGACAGTCCCGATTTTGAGAGATATTCTGCCCCACTGCCCCGGCTGGGAGCTTACTTTTCCCGTGGACACAGGAGCACTTTAAAATTCACACGTGACATTCCACCGGAAGTGACGTGCTAGAAACTGACTGGAAATGAGGTAATTTTAGGAGGAGAATGTGACGGAACCATGGAGGCACTTCAGGGAATGCTTCAGATCCATCACCGTGTCCTCCCCCAACATCGCGGACAGCAGGATCGCCTTGGACTCGGGGATGCCGGCCATGTGAGCGGATCATGATATGTCCTGCCTCGGGAGGCTTAGGTGGGCACTACAGTGGGAGCCGGGCTGCTATAGTATCTTTATAGAATCTTTCTTTCTCTCTCTGTTTCTTTCCTTCTTTCTTTCTCTGTTATTTATTTCTTTCCCCTCTTTCTTTCTCTCTCTGTTCTTTCTTTCTTTCTCTCTCTGTTCTTTCTTTCTTTTCCTCAGTACCAGTCAGTGTGCCCACAGTACCAGTCGAATAAGAGGGGTAGGAAACTAGGTGGCACTGGTCACATTGAGCCTCTCATACTTTTTACTGGTGTATAATGATATGCCCTGAGCACCCCCATAAAGTGGGCCAGCGCCAGACAACAGGGTACAAACAAATCACTATTACTATCAGTCCAAGTGGACAATTATATAGGTAAAGTTAATGATGTCCCTGTGCCAAGCACTGCGGAGGATCAGAATACACTGAGCAGACCAGAAGAGGGGGGTTTGGGTAGAAGAATTATATGGGGCCCATTACACTGTACGAAGTAATATATGGTGCCCATTATGCTGTACGAAGTAATATATGGTGCCCATTATACTGTATGAAGTAATATATAGGGCCCATTATGCTGTATGAAATAATATTTGTGGCCCATTATACTGTATGAAGTAATATATGGTGCCCATTATACTGTATGCTGTAATATATGGTGCTCATAATACTGTATGAAGTAATATATGGGGCCCATTATAATGTATGAAGTAATATATGGGGCCCATTATACTGTAAGAAGTAATATATGGGGCCCATTATGCTGTATGAAATATGTGGGGCCCATTATTCTGTATACAGTAATATATGGGGCTCATTGTGCTGTACAAAGTAATATATGGTGCCCATTATGCTGTATGAAGTAATATATGGTATACATTATACTGTACGAAATAATATATGGTGCCCATTATGCTGTATGAAGTAATATATGGTGCCCATTATGCTGTATGAAGTAATATATGGTGCCCATTATACTGTATGAAGTAATATATAGGGCCCATTATGCTGTACGAAGTAATATATGGTGCCCATTATACTGTATGAAGTAATATATGGGGCCCATTATGCTGTATGAAGTAATATATGGGGCCCATTATACTGTATGAAGTAATATATGGGGCCCATTATACTGTATGAAGTTATATATGGGGCCCATTATACTGTATGAAGTAATATGTGGGGCCCATTATACTGTATGAAGCAATATATGGGGCCCATTATACTTAATGAAGTAATATATGTGGCCCATTGTACTGTATGAAGTAATATATGGGGCCCATTATTCTGTATGAAATATTTGGGGCCCATTATACTGTATACAGTAATATATGGGGCTCATTATGCTGTACAAAGTAATATATGGGGCCCATTATGCTGTATGAAGTAATATATGGTGTATATTATACTGTATGAAGTAATATATGGTGTATATTATACTGTATGAAGTAATATATGGTGCCCATTATACTGTATGAAGTAATATATGGTGCCCATTATACTGTATGAAGTAATATATGGGGCCCATTATACTGTATGAAGTAATATATGGGGCCCATTATGCTGTATGAAATATTTGGGGCCCATTATACTGTATACAGTAATATATGGGGATCATTATACTGTATGAAGTAATATATGGGGATCATTATACTGTATGAAGTAATATATTGTGCCCATTATGCTGTACAAAGTAATATATGGTGCCCATTATGCTGTATGAAGTAATATATGGGGCCCATTATACTGTATGAAGTAATATATGGTGCCTATTATTCTGTATGAAGTAATATGTGGTGCCCATTATACTGTATGAAGTAATATATTGGGCCCATTATACTGTATGAAGTCATATATGGGGGCCCATTATACTGTATTAAGTAATAAATGGTGCCTATTATGCTGTATGAAGTAATATATGGGGCCCATTATACTGTATGAAGAAATATATGGGGCCCATTATACTGTATGAAGTAATATTTGGGCCCAATATACTGTATGCAGTAATATATGGGGCCCATAGTACTGTATGGAGCATTTTATGGGGCCCATAATACTGTATGGACATTATGTGGGGATAGGGGATGACTTTCTGTTTGTTGTGGATCTAGCCGCTGGGACCGCCATGATCCTAGGAAACGTAGCTTTGAAGAGCACCATGTAAATGGAGCTGTGGTCGATCATACGCCCTGTGGCGCCATTCACATGTGGCTCTTCAAATAACTCCTTATAGAGAGTGATGAGGGGACGACAAAGTATAGCAAAAATTCACTGATCGGGGTGAGGAGTGTTATAGTTTGTGGGCTGGTGAGATTTGTGTGGCAGGGCTGCATTTTTGTCCCAGTCCGGCCCTGTGCTAGGCCTACCATTGCCATTAATGACCCTTGTTCTGGATACTTCTGTGTTGTTCTTGTATGTGCGTGTGATGGCGCTGACATCCTTGTGTTTGGACACCTTTTTTTTCTGTTTATCTAAATCAAAATGTCCACTACTGTACTCAGTTTTACAGGATAGATATGAGAATTTACTTTGTGTGCAGGCGGGGGGGCGTCATTTTGCTGTTCACCTCAGGCAGCAGATAGGCTAGGTTCACCCCTGCGAACACCCCCTCTTCTCAGCCCAGGGCCATCGGAATTACCCGACTCATGCTGCCGCCACACTCCTGGTAAGTAAATACTGACTAAAACACCCTCCCCTCCCCCTCCGTTTTCCCCCCAAAATTTTTTGGGAAAAATGTGCGTCCTATTGTCCAAAAAATACGGTATTGCATTTTAGGTACGCTGTAACAATAAAATAATGCGTTGGAGATCATCTTCTTTATCTTTCTGTGCTTGTTTGTTTGTACTCTTATTTATTGTACACCTATTTCTTTTGCTGACAGTGTGCATTTTATTATGTTTCTATAGAATTTTTTGGCAGCTATAAACCAGGTTTTTCCTGCTGAAGAGGACACTGCGAAACATGTGGAAGACAACTGTACGTATCTACTGTGTTTGGCTCCTTTTCTATGTGTACATTCACACCTTTTCTTGGGGATGTAGGTGTACGAGTATTACATGTTGTTGTGTGTGTTTATGGTTTTCAGCTGGTTTAACCAGTTTGTGACATCATTTGTATTTGAATAAATCAGTAGCTCTATGTCCATAAAATGGGTTTTGTAAGCCTGGGAACCCATGATTTACAGCACATGAATGCTACAGTATTCGGCAGTCATTTTCAACAGTACTAATCCATTGCACTGAAGAAATCCTTTAACATTACATGGATAAGTTACCCATTAACAGTGAATTGGTCTTTATGACTGGAAACTCTATAATTGTTGCTCACATTCATGCAGAAGACAATTACTGTGCAAAGTCCAGTTCCATGTATCTTTTGTATGTGACTTTCCCACTATGAGGCTATTGCTTATTGTTATCCATTATAATATTATTACTCGCCTTTGACCTGTTATACATCTGTTTTATAGGTGTCGCTTTTTATAAAAAAAATCCTTTCCTGTATTGTCCCTATAGACAGGACAGGAAGGTGTATATATTTTATTGCAGCTGAATGATTTGGAGTTAAGTACAGAGCAATGTCATAGAATAATATTCTCTAGTGAGTACAGCTCCTTCTCCGGGGGCTACGGGAGAATGCATTAAAGGGTTATTAAAAAAAATTTAAAAAAAATTGGGCGCTGTTTGATGTGGGTCTTGACCTCTGAGATCCCAAGATCGGGGATTTGGAACCCCCCCAGAACAGAAGTCTGCAGCCCCACTTTTTTATTTTCAACGGTATTGCTGGAAATAGCTAAGTGCTGCCCTCAGAAGTCCCATACACAATGAATGCAGCAGAGGCTGAGGATGCACACCTCTGATCCATTCAGGATGGGACTGCAGAGCCCCTTTTTTTGGATTCTAAAGCCCCGATTCCAGCAGTTCGGTTCCAACGTGAATAGCAGTCGGAACCTCCTGTGGTTAACTTTTCTTTTAATTAAAGAATTTTTTAAGAGCCTTATAGGTGTTTACTCTGCCGTAAACAGGCTGTCCAGGTTTCCTATTTTTTAAATGGAGTGGTAAAATGGAAAAGAAGTCAAATCATCTTTTATGACCAATCCTCTGTTGCCCAATCCCAGGTCCTACATTAATGATATCCCAAAGCAGAGGCGTGTGAACACTGCAACCAATCACTGAGCACAGCAGGGCCACTGATTGGCCTCACCCTCACATGTCTGTGTGATGGGATATGATTATTTTAATTTCATTTTAGTTCTTTCTTTTTTTTTTACTAGCTTAAAAATTGATTGGTAGTCTATAGTGATGAGCGATCATGCTCGGTTGCTTACCGAGTGTCTCCGGCGTGCTTGATTAATATATTCGAGACCCCGTGGCTGCATGTCTCGCGGCTGTTAAACATCTTCAACACATGCAGGGATTGCCTAACAAACAGGCAATTCCTGCATGTGTTGTGGTTGTCTAACAGCCGCGAGACATGCAGCCACGGGATCTCAAACATTATTCGAACACGTCAAAGATACTCGGTTAGCACACGAGCATGCTCAAATAATCTGTAGCCTACATTAGAGTTGAGCCCCTTGGCCAAATACCAATGGGCCAATTCTGAGCACTCAGACAGCTGGAGAAAACTAAAAGGGGTGTTTTGGGTGTACAGCGATAATGACCTGTCCTTCAAATAGATCAGGAAGCAGAAGGAAAGTGCTGAAGGGGAGCTGAAGATGATTAAAATACTGGTCACCTATGGAAGATGTGCAGCTGAGGCACATAACTGGTTAAACTGGATGAGAACTCTGTTAGCTGCTGGTCCACCTTCAAGATACCGTCGTCGGGGTCCAGATCCAAATAGCAGAAAAAATTGGGTTTTCAGGTGGTGCATATAGAGCTGCCCAGAGTCATCAGTGTCCAAACATGAGGCAAAAATAATTTTCTTAAAAATTATTTTTAAAATGTATTGCTATGCGTTAGAGTTATCCTTCGAATAGATGAACATGGCCGTGTTATGGTCTGTATGGCGTCCCACTGCACCTCATGTATGTCTTCGGCTCATGACGGACGATGGAGATTTTCTCAGTTGGATTCCATAAAAATTAGACAGAAACAAATCTGAGTCATTACAGGGGCATTCTCCCCTGGTAACCATGCTTCTAAGGAGCAATATCTCTGCACCAATGTACGCCAACTCAGTATGTGAATAATTAAATCCACAAATGTGAGCATAACCCAAGTGAAATGGTCCACCTTTGTTTTTAGTAAACGCTGTACTATATACCTTTTCTAGTCTACTGCGCTATTCCATACCGCATGTAAGGTATACTAACCTTATGATTGCCAAATGGACACTCCTTTGGCCTCTACCAAATAAGTGGAGCCTTACGGATCAGTTTAGGTTTGGATGACTCCAGTCATAGACTCTAGGTCTAAGGCTGTAGCTTTATATGAAAACTAATTCCGAAAAGCATTGAAATATGCAAAAAGTGATGTACGCTATGTGATCTTTTAAAACCAATACATTTTGCCAGGATTTAACTTCCCAGCATGAAACCCAATGTTCAATGTCGGAGAGTCACCTTTCATACTTTGCCACTTTCTTCTTCATTAGAAGTCCATGAATTGTTTTATGAATGACCCCTATTGTAATATAAGAGCTGGCACGTTTTCAGTAAGGTATTGAATGGCAATTCTAGTTGTAAACTAATAATGCTCTCGTTATTTTGTTTGCAGGTTCCTTGATGTATCTCAATGAAGCTACCCTCCTCCATAACATTAAAGTTCGATATAGTAAAGATAAAATATATGTAAGTCCCTTTACAATCAATTTGATTTTACAGTAGATCTAATCAAGAACGGGCAGAAAAAATTAAATTAAAATGATTTGCAAGTGTAAGGCTTGATGCCCCCTATAAGTTTTTGTCGTTGCCTATTTTCATTGCTCAAAAATACAGTGACTTACATTACCAGCATAATGGATGGGATGTATAGAAATCTCATGCCCACTACGTTTTATATTTTTTACACCGCGTAAGCTAACCTTCGGTGCGTGTATCAATAAAGTTTTGTCAAAACCAAATACCAGGTAGTATAAAAGCAAAGCACCTTCATCTAAAACCTAACATATTAAAAAGAGACAAAAAAATGCCATATAAATGCATGTTAAAAACTCAAGTAACCTTATTTTACACAATAGGTGCTGAAATCTGTAACTAAATACTCACTGTGGATATTTTCACAGCTTAGGGTATGTTCACACGTGGAGTAATTGGATTGATTTTGCTCCTCATTATACTCAACATTTTACACTCCTAGCAAAATAAATCAGATTTCTCAAATCTCATGTTCGCACTGCGTTTATTTCCATGGATATATTAACCATCAGTGTGTTTTTTTTTTTTTTTCAATCTGAAACATGTCAGCCAGTTCTTTCAAACCTTTTTGAAATAATTTTTACCCAATATGTCGAAAGGAAAAAATCCCACATACAGTTGTGGCCAAAAGTATTTTGTCAGATAATACTCAGTTTCTTCCTGAAAATTATTGCAAACACAAATTCTTTGTTATTATTATCTTCATTTAATTTGTCTTAAATGAAAAAACACAAAAAGAATTGTCCTAAAGCCAAATTGGATATAATTCCACACCAAACATAAAAAAAGAGGGTGGACAAAAGTATTGGCACTGTTCGAAAAATCATGTGATGCTTCTCTAATTTGTGTAGTTAACAGCACCTGTAACTTACCTGTGGCACCTAACAGGTGTTGGCAATAACTAAATCACACTTGCAGCCAGTTGACATGGATTAAAGTTGACTCAACCTCTGTCCTGTGTCCTTGTGTGTACCACATTGAGCATGGAGAAAAGAAAGAAGACCAAAGAACTGTCTGAGGACTTGAGAAACCAAATTGTGAGGAAGCATGAGCAATCTCAAGGCTACAAGTCCATCTCCAAAGACCTGAATGTTCCTGTGTCTACCGTGCGCAGTGTCATCAAGAAGTTTAAAGCCCATGGCACTGTGGCTAACCTCCCTAGATGTGGACGGAAAAGAAAAATTGACAAGAGATTTCAACGCAAGATTGTGCGGATGTTGGATAAAGAACCTCGACTAACATCCAAACAAGTTCAAGCTGCCCTGCAGTCCGAGGGTACAACAGTGTCAACCCGTACTATCCGTCGGCGTCTGAATGAAAAGGGACTGTATGGTAGGAGACACAGGAAGACCCCACTTCTTACCCCGAGACATAAAAAAGCCAGGCTGGAGTTTGCCAAAACCTACCTGAAAAACCCTAAAACGTTTTGGAAGAATGTTCTCTGGTCAGATGAGACAAAAGTAGAGCTTTTTGGGCAAAGGCATCAACATAGAGTTTACAGGAGAAAAAAAGAGGCATTCAAAGAAAAAAAACACTGTCCCTACAGTCAAACATGGCGGAGGTTCCCTGATGTTTTTGGGTTGCTTTGCTGCCTCTGGCACTAGACTGCTTGACCGTGTGCATGGCATTATGAAGTCTGAAGACTATCAACAAATGTTGCAGCATAATGTAGGGCCCAGTGTGAGAAAGCTGGGTCTCCCTCAGAGGTCACGGGTCTTCCAGCAGGACAATGACCCAAAACACACTTCAAAAAGCACTAGAAAATGGTTTGAGAGAAAGCATTGGAGACTTCTAAGGAGGCCAGCAATGAGTCCAGACCTGAGTCCCATAGAACACCTGTGGAGAGATCTAAAAATGGCAGTTTGGAGAAGGCACCCTTCTAATATCAGGGACCTGGAGCAGTTTGCCAAAGAAGAATGGTCTAAAATTCCAGCAGAGCATTGTAAGAAACTCATTGATGGTTACCGGAAGCGGTTGGTCAAAGTTATTTTGGCTAAAGGTTATGCAACCATTAGGCTGAGGGTGCCAATACTTTTGTCTGGCCCATTTTTGGAGTTTTGTGTGAAATGATCAATGTTTTGCTTTTTGCTTCATTCTCTTTTGTGTTTTTTCATTTAAGACAAATTAAATGAAGATAATAATACCAAAGAATTTTTGTTTGCAATCATTTTCAGGAAGAAACTGAGTATTTCCTGACAAAATTGCAGGGGTGTCAATACTTTTGGCCACAACTGTATATTGTGTGCAGCGATTTTCCTGTCATCATTCTCTGGTTTTTGGTACAGAAAAATGAACTGCAATTACGTCATGTGCGAGCATACTCTTATAGTACACACCAGACCAGCTGACTCATGGAAATGCTTTGGTAAGAGTTTACACTCAGACCAAATTCTGCAGATGTCTCTGACCATCTGGGACTTTGAGAATTTTGTAGCCCAAGTGTGGAGACAGTGTGTTATAGCAATTATAGTTTTGAACAAAATTCCTTAGAGGACCTCTGACCATTTTTTTTTTGTTTTGCGTTGCAGAGCAGAATAACATGCTTTTCTTGCTTTAATTTCTCCACTCTGTTTCAGGGATATTAGCAATCATTAGGTTTGGCACATAAACAGTTATTTTTAAAGTCCAAGTGGGCTCTCCCAGAGAGATTTCACTGGGGGCGTGTACTTCTTCCTATATCTGTTGCTGACCTATCATAATTGAGCATCAACACATTGGGGAAAGAAGAACAAGTCCCCACAATATTATTTGAGACAGTCTTATTTCCTCACTGATGACAAGTGCTGGAGCATAGCAGACTTGAGTGTGGTTATCTAACAGTTTTTATCTCTCATTTCTAGCAGTCTCATTACAAACACTTTTAGTAGCTCTCCTCCCATAGTGCAGCTAGCTTCCAATCATAAGCAGGCATCCATATACAAGGGGAAAAAACACCGCCCCCACTACAACTTAGAATAGGTCCAGTGTGAGACATAATGACAGAGCTCATTTTAACTTTTAGAGAACTACTTGAAGTGTTTGTAAGGAGACTCCACTTTTGAAGTACAGCCCGTCCCCCTACACGGACTACCAGAGATGAGAGATGACATCTGTCTGTTAATCACACTCAGCTCTGCTGTACTCCAGCACGTGAGTCATCACTCTGCAGTGAGGAGAGCAGACTGTTTATCAATGCTATTGTGGGGGCATGTGATTCTTTCTCCAAGGTGTTGCTTCCTACTTATGACTGGTAAGCGTCAGAAAGGGGACGAATTACATGACTCCAGTAAAATCCCTCTGATATTGTCCACTTGTACTTAATTTTTTGTTAACTGTTTAGGTGCCAGATACTTTGATGGCTAATATCTCGGCAATGAGGAGTGAAAATTAAAAAACAAAACAAAAAAAAAAACGTTTTATTCTGGGCGCCTATTATCGCGTGTCCATTTCAACGTGAAAAATTTGGTAAAAGGTCATCTTTAAAAGTGGATGACAAAACGGTTACTTTTCTTTATCGCTTTATTGGGGGACACAATTACAATGGGTGTATGCTGCTGCTGCTAGAAGGCTGACACTATGCAAAAAACAAGAAAATTGACTCCTCCCCGGCAGTATACACCCACTGACAGATACCAAGCACTTCAGTTTGTGCTTAGTGTCTGTAGGAGGCGGACCGGGATCTCCCCAGATCCGCAGCTAACCATTTTCTTTTAGGTTTTTGTGTGTGTGTATTAATCTTTTCCCATTTATTTTCCAGATTCTACATCGGGAAACAGGGGGTAAATGTTCACCCTGCTTTCCCATATCATGCGGCTGAGCGAGCAGTGTGGTGTCGCCCACATCGCAACTCTCAGTACCGCAGGCAGGACTTTTTCCATATCACCATTCGGTGCTATGGGTGGACGACAGGTGGCCGGTCCTTGCCAAAACAACTCCTCATCCCTATCCTAGGACAGGGCTGAGAGGAAGACGGTAGTCGCCATCGCTCCCAACAAAAGGACACCGTCTTCTACGTGACACGGGTAAGAGGACCTCTCCCAACGGCCTGTCTGCTATGCATGCCCCTGCGGTCATCCTCTTCAGGGACGTCAGGTAAGATCCTAACGATCCCTTTAGCCCCCGTATGTCTTCACAAGCAGTGGTTTCAAACGTTGGAATTCCCGCCTCTACTCCCCCACTGCAGCCGCGCGCATCACATCGCAGCCGCGCTCCGGTTATACTAGGATCAGGGAGAGAGGCACACAAGGTCTACTAGGACACAGGGGGGTCCTTGTAAGCAGCGGTTCAACGCAGGCTCACCTTTTATTATCGGCGCCGCGGGCATCAGTATAAAAGCTCGGCGGGGAGGGAGACATGGTTTCACTTTCGCTTTCAGCGCGCTCCCTCCTCCCTGTTCGGAGCGCACTCCCCTTTTCTCTTGGCGTGAATTTCCACTCTGGGCGTGCTTTTTCTCGCACCCATTTCACACCAATCACAGCACTACTTTCTTTTTAAGGACGTCAATCTCCATTTTTACCGCGCCCCTCCTCTGCCATTGCCTAGTCTCGTCACGACGCCAAGTGCCGCCCACCGAGATCACAGCCAGCTTCCTCCTGCAATTTCACTGGCTTCCTGCGCTGCTTGGGGGACACGTCAGGGTCCAGCTCATCAGAACTTCAGTAGGCTCGGCGCTTAATGGAAAAATTGTCTCTCCTCTGCAGCCCTTCTATTTAGTGCAGCCTTTAGTGCAGCCATAGTGCTCAACATACCTATGTTTAACCCTTCAGCGGCGCTATCTTTCAAGCCCACCGTTGTCCACTACGCTTGTGCACGCTGTTGTAAAAGGAAGTGGGCGTCAGGTCAGTCGTCTCCCTCTGCCTGTCCTGCAGCCCTTCAGCTATGTCGGCCTCTCAGGAGCACACCGATTCCCGGGATGAGGGCACTTCCCCTCTCCCAGAGTGGGCCGTTGCAATGTTCCAGTCGGTCTCCGATCTGACTAAAGTCTCTCAGTCCCTGGTCCAGGTCCTAGAACGTTAGCCTCAGCTATCTACAGCCACCTGTGCACCGACCGCCTCTCAGGGTGAGTCGTCCGCACCTGACCGCGACCTTCAGAGGGACAGGCCGAGTAGGATTTCTAGGAAGCATGTTCTGTCTGACTCGCTTCCAGTTCGCTAGGCCCGTCGGCTTCTCCCAGGTGTCCTTCTCCGTCTTCAGAGGACGACCCTAGGTCTGATGACGATCCCCAATCGGGATCTAGTTCAGAAGCAGATAATATATCTAAAACGCGGAATATGGTCAATAGTCTTCTTTCTGCCCTCTTCCAAACCTTGGAAATTAAGCAGGACGAACCTCCTCCTCAGGAATGTTCTGTTCCATTTAAACGAGTGAGGCCTCCATCCCGAACCCTTCCAAACCACAAGGAGTTCAATACTACTCTAACCAAACATTGGGAGCACCCTGAACAACGCTTTTCAGGCCGCAGGTACTTAGATGTCCTGTATCCCTTTGATGTAGATCTGCTCACAAAATGGACCAAAGCCCCCGAGGTGGATCCTCCCGTCTCTCGTATAGCCTCTAAGACGGTTCTATCCCTTCCGGACGGGGCATCGCTTAAGGATCCAACAGACAGGCAGATAGAATCTCTGGCTAAGTCTATTTTTGAGGCATCCGGCGCCTCTCTCTGTCCTATTTTCGCTTCCTCCTGGGTGGCAAAAGTAATTTTAGCTTGGGCAAAAACTCTTCGCAGAGGCATCTTAGCGGCAGCTCTCCAGGACGAGCTGACAGATCTAGCAGATCAAATTAATCATGCGGGTAAATACCTCTTAGCCGCCTCCTTGGATGCGGCTGGGTGCGTAGCAAGGGCTAACAGCAACATAGTAGCCGTACGCCGAGTCCTTTGGCTAAAGTCATGGAATGCAGGTACCACCTCTAAAAAGTCGCTTACCAATCTGCCTTTCCTTGGTTCTCGGCTCTTTGGAGCCAAGCTAGATCAAATAATTTTGGATGCCACTGGTGGTAAGAGCACTTCTCTCCCTCAGTCTCGGCCAAAACGCTTTTTTAACAGAAAGGGTTTCCGGCCGTTTAGGCCCTTTTCTGCCTTCTCGTCCACAGAAAAATCTACCCAGCAAGGTTCTCCTCCAAGTGACGAGTCACCCCCACCTGGAAGTTTTTCCTGGGTGGGAGGCAGACTTTCCTTTTTCGCGGACGCTTGGCTGTCTGTTGTCGACGATGCTTGGGTCAGGGAAATCATCGCATCCGGATACAAGATCGAATTTGCTCCCAGCCAAACAGACGTTTTTTCCTGTCTCGACCCCCAAGACAGCGGTCCCACGTTCCAGGATTCTTTCAAGCCGTCTCCTCTTTTCTTTCCGCCGGAGTGATTGTCCCCGTTCCCTCAGACAATCGGTTTTCAGGGTTCTACTCAAATTTTTTCGTAGTCCGGAAAAAAAGACGGGACCCTTCGACCAATCCTGGACCTCTAGTTGCTCAATCACCATGTGAAGATTCTCCACTTCAAAATGGAGTCTCTTCGATCAGTGATAGCCTCAATGGAACCCGGAGAATTCCTCTGCTCTGTGGACATACGGGATGCTTATCTTCACATCCCTGTTTGTTTGCAACATCAGAAATATCTTCGGTTTGCGATTCAGGAAAATCACTATCAATTCACGGCTCTTCCCTTCGGCCTAGCCTCTACTCCCCGTGTTTTCACGAAGGTGACGGTGACGGTCATGGCCATCCTTCGATCCAGGGGGATTCTCATCATCCCTTATCTGGACGATCTCTTGTTCAAGGGCTCGTCCCGTCAAGACTGTCTCCTGAGTCTTCACATAACCCTGGATACCCTCGGCCGTCTCAGATGGTTAGTCAACAAAGAAAAGTCCATTCTCAGACCCACTCGGTCTGACCTTCCTAGGCATGGAATTCGACACGAATCTGGCCCGGGTGTTTCTTCCGAGGGAAACATTTGCGTCTCTGTCCAAAGAAATTCGAGCTCTCAAATGGCTGAAGCCCATTCCCCTTCGGCTCTGCATGAAAGTTCTGGGGAAGATGGTGGCTTCCATGGAGGCAGTGCCTTTTGCACAGTTTCATCTTCGCCCCCTTCAGCTGTCCCTCCTCTCAGCTTGGGACAAGACGACGTTGTCCTTAGACCACCCCATTCTCCTCCCTCTCAGAGTAAGGCATTCCCTGACTTGGTGGGCAATGCCTACGTCAGTCCTCCAGGGGAGGTCCTTCCTCCCGCTCCAGTGGCAAGTCACTACCACCGATGCCAGCCTTCTAGGTTGGGGAGCAGTTTTCCATCAGAGAACGGCCCAAGGACGCTGGATTCCACAGGAAGCTCTGCTCCCTATCAATCTTCTCGAAATCAGAGCAATCTTCATGGCCCTTCTTCGCTGGCAACCTCTTCTCGTCGGCAAGCCAGTCCGCATTCAGTCGGACAACGCCATGGCTGTGGAGTACATAAACCATCATGGCGGCACGCGCAGCATCCAAGTGATGTCAGAAGTGGCCAAGATACTGCGCTGGGCAGAACAGTACGTTCCAGCAATCTCCGCTGTTCTAATTCCAGGGGTGGAAAACTGGGCAGCCGACTTTCTGAGTCGCCAAAGCCTAGCGTCAGGCGAATGGTCTCTCCATTCCACAGTCTTCGATCAGATATTCCAGCGCTGGGGTTATCCGGATGTCGACCGCATGGCATCTCGGATGAACCACAAGGTTCCGCGTTTCGTAGCCAGGTCCAGGGACCCGGAGCTTGCGACGCCCTAGTTATTCCGTGGTCCCAGTTCCAACTCCCTTATCTGTTTCCACCTCTTGCCTTGATCCCAAGAGTGGTCAAGAAGATAAAATCGGAAGGCGTGCCAGTGTTTCTTGTGGCTCCAGACTGGCCAAGAAGGCCTTGGTATGCGGAACTGGTGAACATGCTCGCGGACGTCCCCTGGAGGCTTCCAGACCGTCCGGATCTTCTCTCGCAAGGCCCCCTTTACCACGAGACTTCTCGGTCTCTGAATTTAATGGCATGGCCGTTGAGGCCGCAACCTTAAGAGAATCAGGTTTTTTTCCAACCAGATGTTTCAGATGATGGTCAAAGCCAGGAAACCATCCTCTTCCCGCATCTACCATAGGCATTGGAAGGCCTTTTTCTGTTGGTGCGACGATAAGAGTCTTTCCAATGTCCTTTTCCATTCAGTCCATACTGGGTTTCTCCAGCCTGGCTTAGATTCGAGTCTGTCTCTCAGTACCCTCAAGGGCCAGGTTTCCGCTTTGTTTATCCTTTTTCAAAGGAAGCTCGCTTCTTTACCGCAGGTTAAGACATTTCTCCAAGGAGTCGCTCATGTGGCCCCTCCTCATCATTCACCGATAGAACCGTGGGATCTCAATCTCGTTCTTAGCGCTCTCCAAAAAAAAAAAAAAAAAAAAAGCGCCGTTTGAGCCTATCCAGGACATTCCTTTGTCTTTTCTTTCATGGAAGGTAACCTTTCTGATTGCCATAACATCCATCAGAAGAGTTTCTGAATTAGCGGCCCTGTCATGTCGTTCTCCTTAGCTGGTACTCCATCAGGATAAAGTCGTCCTCAGGCCCGTTCCTTCCTTTCTTCCAAAGGTGGTATCCTCCTTCCACATCAACGAGGATATCGTTCTTCCATCATTTTGTCCTGTTCCTTTTCACCCTCTTGAGAAGTCACTCCACAAACTGGACGTTGTTAGAGCCTTGCGTGTTTATCTCGCTAGGACTGCTTCACTTCGTCAATCCCATTCATTGCTGGTCATCTCCAGTCACCGGAAAGGACTTCCGGGATCCAAATCCACGATCGCTCGCTGGATTCGTTCTACTATTCTGGAAGCATACCGTCTTCAGGAAAAACGGCCGCCTCCGGGAGTGAGAAATCACTCCTCCCGGGCGGTGGCAGCTTCGTGGGTCGTTCGACACCAGGCTTCGGCTCTGCAAATTTGCAGGGCCGCGACCTGGTCATTCTTGCATACGTTTGCGAGGTTCTACAGGGTATGAACCCAGGCTTCGTCTGATGCAGTCGTTGGTAGGAAGGTCCTGCAGGCGGCGGTGGCGCATTGGCCGACCTAAGCCCTTCCTGTTCTTTCGTTCCTTATTGCTGTTCCCGCCCTTGGGACTGCTTTGGAACGTCCCATGGTAATTGTGTCCCCCAATAAGGCGATAAAGAAAGATGGATTTTTGGTTCTTACCGTAAAATCTTTCTTGGAGCCTTCATTGGGGGACACAGCACCCTCCCTGTCTAAGTTGTACCGTGTTGGGTCCTTGAGTCCCTTGTTGGGTTGGTACATATGTTTATAGTTCCGTAGCTTCTCCTACTGCTTTCTCACCAACTGAAGTGCTTGGTATCTGTCGGTGGGTGTATACTGCCGGGGAGGAGTCAATTTTCTTGTTTTTTGCATAGTGTCAGCCTCCTAGCAGCAGCAGCATACACCCATGGTAATTGTGTCCCCCAATGAAGGCTCCAAGAAAGAGATTTTACGGTAAGAACCAAAAATCCATCTTTTCTGTATGGTGGTCGACTTTGTCAGATTAGATAGTTACTAATGTTGCACAAGGCTCGCCAGACTTCTTTCTCTTCTTCCTTGTTTTTAAGCGGAACGTACACAGGTCTCCTTTGACACCTCCTGGCTCATATGACAGGCTTAATCTTTTATACTACTATCAAGTTGCCTAATTGTGCTTAATTAATTCTGACCAAATTACAGAAGTAATCTTGCCATCTGCCAAAACAGTGACAGCTGCAATATAGGTTTGACACTGTTCCCTAGGCGAAATAATGGTAATTGACACCTAGTAACCAGGTTTTACCTTTTTGCTCTTTTCACCCGCTTAAGCATAGGGTTAATAAACTGTCTGGTGAAGCTTTTATTTGTTATTTTCTCATCTGGTTCTTTGCGTTTTATTTTTAATTTTGATGATTGACTAGGATTTTCTCAGCAATTTCTAGAATTTCAAGAGTTGAACGCTTTAACTTTGGGTAATATCATAGGACCATAAAGACTGCTTTGTATTAATCTATAGTCTGTGCAGTTTTAGTCATTGTCCATGCTTAAAAGTTTGTGACTTAAGAAAATAAAGTATATATTAAGGCACAAAGAGCTTGATTCTTCATGTGCAATGTTTTTTTTTTTTTTTTGGAAGTAATGGTGCACGCAGTTCGTGAATTTTATGCAAAATTCAAAATGCTCTTTTTATTTTTGTCTTTTAACTTGTTTTGTAATTTTTTAAAATTCAAAAACTCTGCAAGTTATGCTAATGTGGCAACATTTTGGCAAAAATATCAGATGTATGTAAAATAACTCCAGTTGCGTCTTTGCACAATGCTGCAAATTTTTAACATTTCATATTTGATAAATTGGCCAAAAACATCTGGAAATACCAAACTCCGTAAACAATGATGAATATAAAAAAAACAACAACTTGCAAACATATGAAAAAATAGACATAAAAAGGTGCTAGAATAGAAGAAAGAGGCGCAAGTGAAAAACGCCAAAAACTATCGAAAAAAGGCATAAAAACAATAAAGAATTTGACAATTTTTTTTACTGGTATAAAGCATTGCTGATTGTGTTGAAAGTGTATTTATTGTGACTACTTTTTTTTTAATTTTTTTTTTCTACTAGACCTATGTGGCCAATATTTTGATTGCAGTGAATCCTTATTTTGATGTCCCCAAACTTTATACCTCTGAATACATTAAAACGTACCAGGGTAGATCACTAGGAACACTACCACCACATGTATATGCAATAGGTACGTATTATTACTTCCTAATTATCTTTGTCTTGTTTTTGTGTTCTTTTATGCTTCTGCAAAATATTTAGTTATTAGTCAGCATTTCTGCCAGTATTTAATAAATTGAGTCGTGCTCTTATATTGTATGTTTTAATCAGACACGTGTTCTAAAATAAAAAAGGTCTAATATATGAATTAAAGAGACTGGACCCCAAACACTCTAGAGTAACAAACCAATCAGTTGCTTATCTTCTCGGCTTCCAATGTTGGCTCCCTGCCACTGCTCTGGTCTCAGTGTTTTAGCTGCAGTAGTGACGTCCTATTAACAGTACAGATCACCGCTGTAGCTTATCACTGAGTTCGGCAACTCATACTGTCTACCTCTTCACAGCCAAAGAGTTCAGTGATTGGCTGCAGTGGTGAATTGCACTGTCGACTGTAGTCATAATGCAGAGATTTGAGCAGCCACAGGGAGCTGGTACTGGTAAACTCCACAAGGGTGAGGAATAAAACAAAACAAACAAGAAAAATGACTCTCTTCCACAGCTGTCCCTATTCATCCACCTTGGCTGCTTTTTTCCCGGTTAGTCTGCTGGCGTGAATGATGTCACATGACAACTACAACCAATCTATACACTTGGTCTGGGGCAAATCATAAAGTCCCAAGGATTCCAGTACCACCTGTATGCTGATGGCACTCAGATCTATTTCTTTGGCCCAGACGTCACCTCTCTGCTGTCCAGAATCCCAGAGTGTCTATCAGCCATATCTTCCTTCTTCTCCTCTCGCTTCAATGCTCAATGTGGACAAATCTGAACTCATCATCTTTCCTCCATCTCTCAGATCTTCCTTACCCGACCTAGCTATAACAATTAATGACATCACGCTTTCCCCAGTACTGGAAGTCCGCTGCCTCGGAGTAATCTTTGACTGTGCCCTGTCCTTCAAACCACGCATCCAAGCTCTTTCTACCTCCTGTTGCCTCCAGCTCAAAAATATTTCCAGAATCCGTCCTTTCCTCAACCCTCAATTTACTAAAATGCTTGTGCATGCCCTCCTCATCTCCCGCCTTGAATACTGCAACATCCTTTTCTGTGGTCTCCCTGCTAACACCCTCGCACCTCTCCAGTCCATCCTTAACTCTGCTGCCCGACTAATTCATCTTTCTCCTCGCTGCTCCTCCGCTTCTCCCCTCTGCAGATCTCTTCACTGGCTCCTATTCCCTCAGCGTATGCAGTTCAAATTACTAATACTGACCTACAAGGCCAACTATAACCTGTCTCCCCCATATGTCTCTGAACTAATCTCCCGATTCCTTCCCTCACGTAATCTCCCGTCCTCCCAAGACCTCCTTCTCTCCTCCACACTTATTCGCTCCTCGCCCAACCGCCTCCAAGACTTTTCCCGAATTGCCCCTATCCTCTGGAATTCTTTGCCCCAACATGTCCGACTATCAACCACATTTGGATCCTTCAGACGGAACCAGAAAACCCACCTCTTCAAGAAAGCCTACAGCCTGCAATGACCCTGCTACCTCCTCTCTCACCACTACCGGCGTTATCACCTCAACCAACACCAGAACTGCTGCAACCCACCAACCTACTGTCTCCTTCTCCACCATCCTGTAGCATGTAAACCCGAAAGGGCAGGGTCCTCTCCCCTCTGTATCAGTCTGTCATTGTTAGGCTAGTTTCACACTAGCGTTTTGGAGCGCAGCGACGGCCTGCGCACGGCCGCCGCTAAGCCCCACCCCCTGCCGCGCCCGCCGGTAGCTCCGCCCACCGGCGCATGACACTGCATGCGCCCTGCGTCCCCTATCTTTATCACAGGGGGCGCAGGCCGTGCGCAGTATGCGTTTGGCGGCGCATGCGTCCTTTTGATGGTGCGCCGACCTGCGCCAAACGCAACCTGCTGCATTTTGGTTGCGTCGGCGCACCGTCAAAAAGGCGCATGCGCCGCCAAACGCATACTGCGCACGGCCTGCGCCCCCTGTGATAAAGATAAGGGACGCAGGGCGCATGCAGCGTCATGCGCCGGTGGGCGGAGCTACCGGCGTGGCGTGGCAGGGGGCGGGGCTTAGCGGCGGCCGTGCGCAGGCCGTCGCTGCGCTCCAAAACGCTAGTGTGAAACTAGCCTTAGTTTGTTTACTGTAAGTGATATCTGTAATTTGTATATAACCCCTCCTCATGTACAGCACCATGGAATCAATGGTGCTATATAAATAAATAAATAATAATAATATAATGTTGCAATGAGAACATGAAAACCTAAAGTACCGTTCAGGGGCACAGCATTCTAAATGGTAAATTTGGTTCTCGTGAAAAACTTTTTGGACAACTACAGAATCAAAGGACCTATTAAGACATCTTAGACATTGGTCATTGATGGGGATGCAATTAAAGAACTAAAACAACCTTCCCATTATGACTTTTCTGAGTCCTTCCTTATAGAAGCAAACTTTAAAGTAAATCACTTCTGTTAGTTGGGAGTTGCTGAAGCATTAAATTGATGTTTATTACAATACATTTTGTTCCAGCTGATAAGGCTTTTCGAGACATGAAGGTTTTGAAGATGAGCCAATCAATCATTGTGTCTGGAGAGTCGGGAGCCGGCAAGACAGAAAATACAAAGTTTGTTCTGAGGTTTGTGTACAGTAAATGAATAAGAATTCTCTACATTTCTGATAATATTGAGTCTGTGAGGTCATTTCTACAGTTATTGTTCTAATTCCTCAAACTAGCTATAGGCATAGTGAAAAAAACATCTGTAAAGTATCGTTCCTTACTGAGGTATTATTCATTGGTCCTTGTTAAATCTTGTATTAATTTGGATATTATTTTCCGACCATGTTACAAGTGAGCAATAGACTGCATTTGTCATGAGCATGATAGAAGCACAGTGGCCATGGGATTTCTATAAACCCCATCCTCTGTGCTTGTAATGTAGGACGCAGCGTTTTGGACACTACTATTCCTGATCGTGGCCACGTACCGTTACTCCTGCTGATCTTGGTCCTTCAGAGCTTCATAATCTTGTGTTCAGGCCCTTAAAATGCTTGACCAGAAAGCAATTTCATGCATAACGTAGTGGTATGAGATTATCTAGAACTCCCGATTGTGGTATGTTCACGTCACCTCATTGATACATTGTGTCTGTGGTTACAATGACAAACATGAGATACCAGGTAAACAGCTATAAAAAGTGCATGCATGTATCCTGCCTTGCAGGTATATATATTCCTATAATGATTGGCCGTTCTTATTGAATGGCAGCCATTTAAAAATTATTTTTGTTTTCCCGTATGGCAGGGATTGATTGTCTGTTAGACAGCCACAATGCTGGCTAAAATCTGCATTTTCTACCCAATGTAAAGTGGTTGACTATGATTTACACACACATGTGCTCGCAGGATATATAATATATTTATTTTATTTACTCATTTATATAGCACCACCATTAATTCCACAGCGCTTTACAGACATTATAGGCACTGTCCCCATTGGGGCTCACAATCTAAATTCCCTATCAGTATGTCTTTGGAATGTGAGAGGAATCCCACGCAAACACAGGGAGAACATACAAACTCCTTGCAGATGTTGTCCTTGGTGGGATTTGAACCCAGGACCCCAGCGCTGCAAGGCTACAGTGCTAACCACTGAGCCACCGTGATAATAAAGCATATTCTAGACAACCCCTCGGCCATGTGAGAGTTTATCGTTTTTTACTAACAGTAAAACAATAAAGCAGTTGTCTAGGATATACTCACGCACATATATACATTATATTATATTTATATCTGTGTGAATATCCTAGAATACATCAGATGTAGAAAAAATGCTGTCAGGTCAAAATTCTTACGAAAATAGAAGTACTAATAGTTTATTTTTATTGGTTTAATAAAATGCAAAGTTAGCAAAAAAAGAGAAATCTGAGTCAATTACATCTTTGGTGTGACCATCCTTTGCATTCAAAACAGCATCAAAGCACCAGTTCTACTAGCTACACTTGCACACAGTTTCTAAAGGAGCTTGGCAAGGAAATTGTCCCAAACATCTTGGAGAACTAACCACTGACCTTCCATAGATGTAGACTTATGCAACTTATTCTGCCTCTTCTTGTAATTCCAGCCAGACTGGATGTTGTGTTCAGTGCTCTGTGGGGACCATGTCATCACTTCCAGGACTTAATGCCATTGACTCTGTTTTGAGTTGTTGGCCTGGTGCTGAATAAGTGTGGATCCAGTCCATAGTATTGCATGGTGGATAAGTATTTGCCTGTATTTCTCAGCATCAAGGACCAGAAAAGCAGTGGTTTGGCCAAGAAAACGTGCAGCTGATGAAAGGCACATATTGCTTACTTCTCTTTAAAATTGGAAGAAGTCCAGCAGTGCCATCAGCTGACAAATGTTCAGAATCAGAAGAAACTTTTAGGATATTCCTGGCACCGCCAGTGGAGGAAGCATTAAACTTTTATGTAGTTGAGGAAGGAGTTGGATCAACTCCGTAACGCGTAATACAGTAAAAACTCTTCATCTACCTGACTTTGGACATCCTTCATCTACTGGCAGCACCTGGAATATACCACGTTTTTTTTCTAATTTGGAAACTTTCATTCCAGTTCCAGTAGTATATGTCTAGGAACCATTGATCGGAGCTGTAGTTGTTTCTAGTGGACTCCAAAGCCCTCTCCAGCGTTGTGCTTGCTATGCACAACCTCCCTAGGTGAACAATGCACTATCCACAGATTGCTTTTCCTATTTTTGTATTATCAGCTCACAGCTGGCAGAAACCAATGGGATCCAACTACACCTATCTTCTGTTTGGAGAACTCTGACCGAAAGTGGTCTTTATGGAAGAATTGAGGCCAAAAACCATACCTTCAAATGGACTCATGAGCCAAAATGTGAAATATTTGGCTTTAACAAAAAGGCATTTAGTCATCTTTGCAAGTTTGGGAATTTAGTCAAGATTAATGGTGTTCTTAAAGCTAAGAAACATCAAATCCTTCTGTCTCTTCATTATTTATTTATTTTACTCAGTTATATAGTTCCGTTCCACACAGAAGATCTGTGTTTTAGTTCTCCAAGATATTTGGAACATCTTCCCTGACTAATTCCTTTAAGAAATGTATGTAAGTGTCTAGAAAAATTTCTCAGATTAAGACTGCAGTTTGCGGTCGAAGCACGTCATCTTTTTCTCTTGTCTTGCACCTTTTTGACAGGTTAGTGCCATGCAGCTTTAAGGCTACTTTCACACTTGCTTTTTTTTGCAGCGCGTTTTGCCTGCAAAAAAACGCATGGAAAAAACACATACAAATGCTGCGGTTTTTTCAAGCAGTTTTATGCGCATGCATGAAAAAAAACGCAGCTTTTTTATGCGTTTGTATGCGTTTTTAGTGTGTTTTTACCGCGTTTGCGGTTTTTCCAACATTAGTTGGCATCACCAAAAAAAATCAAGCTAGGGTTAGGATTACCCAAACCATGACTTTACTAACCCTAACCCTTAACCAAACCATACTAACCCTAACCCTTAACCAAACCATACTATCCCTAACCCTTAATCAAACCCTACTAACCCAAACCCTAACCCTAAACTCCCTTAACTAACCCTAACTCTAACCCAAACCCCTAATTTCCATTGTCTAACCAATGGTCAACAAAAAAACGCATGCGCAAAAAACACATACATGAGCATGCCAATGCGCACGTATGCGCACCCATAGACTTACAATGGGTGTCTTTCTGTAAAAAAACGCATTGCGCGCGCATGCATTTTTTTGAAGCAAGTCGGACGCCCAAAAAATGCAACAGAATGCATTTTGTGCGCCCGAGCGCACACCACAAAAAAAGCATACGCGTAAAAACGCATACAAACGCATGTGTATGCGCACATAAGCGCATCCCATGCAAAATATAGGAAAAAAAGCGCATGTGTTTTTTAGCGCTAAAATACAGCGCAAAAAAACGCAAGTGTGAAACCAGCCTAAGCTTGTAAAAATAAAGCATTGGAATTAAAGTTTTTTTTTTTTTTTTTTACCAAGATAAGACACAGTAGGTGGAAATAAAATACACGTGTAATAAATAAAGAGGAGAATAAATTCATGAAATCAAAGAAAGGCCGTACTAAAGTGAATAGGGCAAAAATCGTTCTATTATGTACAGGGTTGCGACAATAACGATAGCCAACTTCTGCAATGTACAATACAGTACAATGCCAGACTCGGAAGAGATGAGCCCACTTCATCTGCACATTTAGCAAGAGTCAACTTCCTATAATTTACTATATGTAGTACATACATGTCAAGATTCTGGCTTTTTGGCAGCAGCTCTTCCATGAAGACTACTTCTGGCGATACTTCTCTAGGCAGTAGATGGATGTAGTTGGTTCCCTGGTTGCTTCCACTTCTGAGCTGATCACTGAGCACTGCTGGACATTTTTAGAAGGGAAGTAAGCATGATGTATCTTTCATCTGCTGAACGACGTTTCCTTGGCTGACCACTGTGTCTGCAGTTCTCAACATTGTCCATTTCTTGGTGTCCTCAATGCTGAGACATACATGCAATACCATCACGGAGACATCTGATTGTTTTCAGATTTATTCTACACCAGTTCGATACCAGACGTATGGCCATTGTCATTAAGAACTTTCTTAAAGGGGTTTTCCCACAAACAAAAGTTAATTTTAATCAATACATCTTTGAATAATAATAATTTCCACAATCAGATGTGTTCAAATAAAATGTTCCTGTGCTGAGATAATCTTATAAATGTGCCCCTGCTGTGTACTGTGTAATGGCTGTGTCTGACCATACAGGAACATGGCCTGATCATACCACATCTCCTGGGCACGGGAGGGAGCAAAAGAGATAATACAGACATTACGGCATGGGATCACGGCTGATTCTTTTTGTGAGGTAAAATATTTTTTGCCTGTTTTGAAGCAATGTTTTACCTCAAAGAAAGAATCAGCTATGATCCCATGCTGTCCTGTCTGTATCCTCTCTTTTCCTTCCTCCCCTGCCCAGGAGATGTGGTATGAACAGACTATGTTCCTGTACGGTTAGACACAGCCATTACACAGTACACAGCAGGGGAACATTTATAAGATTATCTCAGCACAGGAACGTTTTATTTAAAGACCTCCAATTGTGGAAATTATTATTATTCCAAGATCTTGTGAAAAAAATGAGTTTGTTCGTGGGAAACCCCTTTAAGTGTACAGAAGAAGTCCAGGAAATGATGATATAGCCTCCACAGAGCCCTGATCGCATTATGATCTCGTTTGTATGTGATAACATGAAGAAAAAGAAGGATTTACTCACGTCTGCATCCACAAATCTGTGGTTGGTTCTCCAAGATGTTTGGAACAATCTACCAAACGATGTGTAGTGTTTCTAGAAGAAGTGATCCTTTTGATGCTGTTTTGAAGGTGAAGGGTGGTTACACCAAATGTTGACTTGGATTTAAATTTCTCTCTTACATATGCACAGTACTGTGTATATGTAATATATGTGTATTCATGTACATGAACGCGTGCACACGCTCTAAATGCAGGGGAAGTCTTAAAAAACATAAAATAAAATGAAACCCTGCTATTACAGCGCCACTGTTAATGAGGACACCACTTGTCTCCATTTACTTCAAGAAATACCTTTCTGTCTGCCCATATCACTGCTACACCCAATGACTGACCTTAGCTGTGATTCTGTGGTGTAGTTCATGACTGCTGAAGCTAGTGATTGGCTGCAGCGCTCTTGTGGTTAGGCTACACATGATCTTTAAACCAACATATGAAAATGAGTGCACACATGGGTTTCATCAAATATGACAATTTATTAAATATATTAAAAAAAGATTTTTTGATTTAAAAAAGACTAACACATAACACAACAGAATGTTCCTCACAGTGGTACCAACGCACCAGCCCCAACGCACGTTTCACACAAAGGCTTCGTCAGGGGCGTGCGTTGGAGCTGGTGAACCAGGACATATGTACTTGACCCCCTATTATTTACATGACACCTTATCTGTAAGTACTGACTTTCTTGCATTTTTTCTCACTAAACTATTTAGTACTAGTCATGGCACTTGCTTTTTGACGTTATCAGGCTAGTAGGGTTAATTGTCCTATTCAGTATTTGACCTTGTACTGGTGAATTTCTTACTTTGTACATATAAGACCTGTTTCACACATCAGTTTTTTAGGTCAGTCAAAATCCGCTAAAATGGCGGATAACGGATCAGTTCCTGTACTGACCACAACGTTTGCCACCGGACCGTTATTTTAACGGATCCGTCAAAGGAAGAATTTTAAAGGAACCGCTGCCAAGAGAGAGAGAAATTTTTCAGCCGCCAGAATAGAGTTTAGGGTTAAATTTGCGTCTGAGTGAAGTCTTTCGGGCATGCGTAGTGAGAAATGCGGATCCGTCCGTCCGAAAAAACGTTGCATGGTCCGTTCGGGCATGTCGGCGGACGTCAAAATTTTGGCGGATCCGCAAAAAAACGGATGGACATCCGTCAAGATCCGCCGGTAATGCAACTCAATGGGAAAAAAAACGGATCTGCCAAGAAAAATGGCGGATCCGTTTTGTTTTGCAAAATGGCGGATTTTGACTGATGGACACAAACGGATGTGTGAAACAGGCCTAACTGGTACCACTGTGAGGAACATTTTTTTGTTATGTGTTCGTCTTTTTGAAATAAAAAAAAAATCTTTTCTTTTAATATGTTTGAATTGTCAGATTTTATGAGACCCATGTGTGCACTCTTTTTCATATGTTTGTTTGTAGATTAGCTTTTCAGCTTTTTCTTGTTTTTTCCTTTTTGCTTAGGCTTTTGTGTTGGTATTTTTCACACATGATCTTTGCATGGAAGTGAACAGAAGCCGGTGCGGGCCACTGCTGTAGTTGTGAAATTATTTTTTCATTACTATATATTCTTTTTACAGATATCTCACTGAGTCTTATGGTTCTGGACAGGACATTGATGAGAGAATTGTAGAAGGTATGTGACATTTATTTTTTAGCCTTAACTTAAGTGTTGTTCCTGGGAAGTGATATTATTCTGTTCTTTTAGAAATTAATTATCATGGATGGACATTAAATTTCATTATTTTGTGTAAGGGATTTATAGTTCCTAGATTTTCATTTAATTATCTTTGTGATAAGACAAGTGCTCTTTCATCAGGGACGTCTAGGTGATGTCAAAGATTAAATTAGTGGGAACCAAAGGCATTGTAAGTATCTCCTGACATACTGTACCTCCTACAAAAATTGCTGACATATGCCACTGTGTAGGTATGCAGCCCATGCCTCTCGCTTGGGGTCCTATTTTTGAAGAAAAAATGTATTGACTAGTGTAGTCAATATTCTATACATCTATACAATAAAGAAAAAAGAAAAGCTAGGCCAAAAGAAGACTCCATTGTGTCCAATGCATACAATGTGCAGTTTCATGGCTCATCTGCTAAATATTGTTTTAACACCCAATGTGTATAGAGACTTGGACCTGACTCACACATCCATGGTTCAAGGTCCAAGTACGAACCCTAATGCAAGAATTGGCCACGGGTCTCCTGACCCGAACTCAACAGCCTCATATTTGGTGATGAGGCTGTCAAATTTGCTGCCGATCCATGCGTTGCAGCCTTATTTGGATATTTTGATGATGTCGATCCTCTGACAGCCGGTGTGCATATTCTCCTAAATTGAGCACTTGATTAACAGTGTGTAAATGATGGCCCAGTCTAAAGTTTTTCTGCTTTGTGACTGGTGCATTTCCGTTATTACGCCAGATGACATTAGTCACCAAGCACTCAACTAGTGAACCATTTGTCACAAGTAAAGGGATGTGTTTCTGTTTTTCGCACTGTCTAAAAGACCTATTCTCGGATGCCCTAGAAGAGCTTTAACAATTCGCTCTTACTTGAGAAGCGCTTCTCTCCATCACAAGCTACTTTTAGAATAAGACCTTGTTGATTTCTAGAGTCAGTGGTTTCGCCTGCTTGGTGGTTAGCAAGACATGGGGGAATGAAAGGGCCAGGCTTTTAGATACATGGGTCGAAATAAGCCATTCCTGTAGTAAGGTAGTTCTTGTCGGTAAGCTTCACAATGGCTCACCAGGTCATCTCTATGTTTCTGCTTGCTGAAAGTTAACTGAGCAGTGCATCCAGTGACACTTCACCCGGATATGTTAATTAACAACTTTTCTCATTTTTAACATTACCTCATAAGGATCCAGAAATACTTCTGGGAAAATAAGTAATTTGGGATTATCACGTTTCATTTGCCGTATTTAATTTACGAATGTAATTTCGAAGACGATTGTTCAAACCTCTATCTTCAGTCTAATCTTTTGGGAGGAATTTTGTTGTGAATTTGAAAAATTTTAAATGCATAAAATATGTATGTACGTAAAAATGTAAAATATGTCTGCATTGTAAAGTAAAATTTTGTCTTTACACCCATACAGCTAATCCCTTATTAGAAGCCTTTGGAAATGCAAAGACTGTCCGCAATAACAACAGTAGTCGCTTTGGAAAATTTGTAGAAATTCACTTTAATGAAAAGGTACGTGTCTGAGATTGGACTACAAATTCTTTTCCTCTCAATCTCAAATTCGTCCTTCTTTAAGTTGTGTTGTGGAGAGCTTGCTCCTTCTAGAATGCAATAACTACGAGGCATCCATGGAGTGACTTATGATGCCATGGTATTACCGGGTCTTCCAAATGCCTAGGGCATTAGGGCATTAGGGCAGCACGGTGGCTCAGTGGTTAGCGCTGCAGCCTTGCAGCGCTGGGGTCCTGGGTTCGAATCCCACCAAGGACAACATCTGCAAGGAGTTTGTATGTTCTCCCCATGTTTGCGTGGGTTTCCTCCGGGTACTCCGGTTTCCTCCCACACTCCAAAGACATACTGATAGGGAATTTAGATTGTGAGCCCCCATCGGGGACAGTGATGAAAATGTGTGCAAACTGTAAAGCGCTGCGGAATATGTTAGCGCTATATAAAAATAAAGATTATTATTATTGCCTAGCAGTGGGATTTTCATTCATAGGTGTATCGTAATTTTACTAATTTGAGTTCTTCTGATCCTGACACAACAGGATTGTCTAAGTTTTAAGAGTAGATGAATATGTTTTGTTATGTCAACCTGTTGCCTGCAGTTATAGCAAATTGGGTGTGTATGTTGCGTATGGAAATTTGCCTCCATAAAATGTCAGAACCACAGAGCATAGGACCTACTGTATTATTACGGGTTCACATAAACATGGGCGACCTGTAAGCTGTAAAGAGACAATAGCCACTACAAGAGATATGGATTTAATTTGTCTTGCAGGAAAGCTATTTAATGGGCTGGTCTGATCCCTAAAATATCCCTTAGAAATATCCATTTTTATAACCAATCACTTTAATTAGCTTTTTTTTAATTAAGATACCATGCATTTCTCCCTATCCTGTTAATACCTAAATGTGTTTTTTTTTTTTCATTTCCTGTGATGTTTTATGTAAGAAGAGTCTCAAATGATGTGTCATCAAGATGTTGGTTCAGCAGTCACTTCCATGTAGGGTCTATCACCCCGCCTGGAACATAACGTCATCACGGGACAGATCTCCGGTCTCTTACTACAGTTTTTTTCGTCCCCGCCCTCTGAAGATGTCCTAGATCCATGGTGCTGATAGAAGCTGTGTGAGAAGTTACCGAGGTGCTGATGCTTTGCTTCTGTCCCCACCAGTTGCAGCTTCTTATTGTGAAACAATGTTGAAGCAATGTCATCACAGGACAGTGATAGAAGCAGGGTGAGTGCCAGGAGTGCGGCCCCTCAACTTCTATTGCCAACCTCCAAAGAATAGTCATCAGTGCGCAGTGCTGTTGTCACTCTCTCTACTTCTATCACCACCCTTTGATGATGATTAGTTTGAGGGTGGTGATAAAATTTTTTGGGCAGCACTGTTGTCACTCACCCTGCTTCTATCACCATCCCTTGATGACATCTACTTTCATGCAAAGAACCTGCAGCTGGCAGAGACAGAAGCAGAGTACTGGCACCTCAGTAACTTCTCCCACAGGTTCTATCAGTAACATAGATTTAGGGCATCCTCAGAGGGCAGCGAGGAAGAAAATCTATTGTAAGTGACTGCAGCAGTATCCCAGGATGATGCCCTGTTCTGGTGATAGATGCTTCAGGAAAGTGAGTGCAGCTTTTTGATGACACCTTGTTTGAAAATCCTCTCAAATGAAACGTCACAGGACTTTAAGTAAAGCAACACATTTACAGATCAGCTGTATAGTGAGAAGTGTAGGGTATTTTAAAATAATGCTAATTACAAAAGTGCTTTGGGAGGCACAATAGATATGTATAAATTAAATTTTTGGTATTGGATCGACCCTTTATAGCAAACCAGCAGTCTTGAAAACACAGTGAAGTTTGCAGGCAGCATGCTATACTGAGCAGATATATGGATAATTTTGTGGGAAGAGTTTCAGTATAAGGGCTCGCTCACGAGCATATAACATGGGCGAGTGCTTTCTGATGTTATATTGGATAGCACTCGGCCCACTGTTATATTATGGGGCAGTGATGGTCTGTGATTTTTTTTTCTCATGCCGATTCGGCATGGGAAAACATTGCAGCATGCTGTTGGTACAGCCGAGAATCAGATGTATAGGTGCGTGTAAAACATCAGATTGCACTCAGATGTCATCAATGGAGAAATTAAGTTCTTTGTCTTCTCCTCGCCTGTGCTGCATGAGAAAATCAGATCACGCTCAGATGACACTCGGATCAATCTCTGACAGAGTTTGAGCCAAGTGTCATTTGCATAATCGGGCAGATTATCTCGCATGAGAGAACATACATACGCTTTTGTCACCCCGACTTAACCCAAAGGATACCCTCATCAATGGCGCCTAGATGCCAGCGCAGCTGCAGCATTTTCTCAGGTGAAGCTGCTTCAGTAAAATGCCAGTGGGTGTTCTCCTGAGACTGCACAGCCGCAGGCCTCGCTGCTGTTCCTGTGGTGGCTCCGCCTCGGGCGGCTTTCACTCTATACTTTGAGGCGCTTTTTACAGTGGATTCCATGCAGAATCGGCCTGAAAAAGACGGCATGGGCACATACTCTAGATTTTGTGTTTTTTTTTCTTTTCTTTTAAATCTCCGCTCACTTTGGGCTTTTCGGTTAAGTGGACGATCCCAATCATTTTCTGCACACTTGTGCAAGGAACGTTGTCTGTCCCCAGGTAGGACCACCCTCTTGACTCTGAAGCTCAGAATAGAAAGACGTGTAAGTGCATAAAACCTGGGTTATACCATATCTTCTACCACGTAACCAGATCAGTCTGACCTTCCCCTCCTGCTCTATAGCAAATCGTCTGCGGATTGGAAATCATTTTTTATTTCACATGTTTGCTTTAGAGAAAATAAACTATTAATTATATCCATTTTTGTGTTAAATATATATAAAAAATGGCTTTCTTTTTACATAGCACAGTCTATATTAAAAATATATTTTTTTCATGTTCACTCTGGCTACTGAGGTTTTCCTCTCCCCCAGGAATTGTAAATGTACATAACTGCATTAGACTGCATCTTTTTGTATTGAAGTTGTCAAATGAGCCTGTGCAAACATCTATGTAAAGGGAGGGGGAGCAGGTCAGCTGTGACATCACCTATTGTGATTGATGAATCCTGTGTTATCAGCCCTGTCTTAAGACCCCTTTACATTTAGCGATGCACCAGCGATCCCGACCACGATACGACCTGGTCAGGATCACTGGTGCATCGCTAAATGGTCGCTAGTGAGCTGCCACACAGGCAGATCTCACAGCGACGTAGCGACGCAGAAGCGGTCGTTACTTACCTTTCAGACGCGGTGATCCTGACGTCCTCCCGCCCGCGTCCACGCGTCGCTCGTCGGCGCTGGCAGGAAGCGTCCGACGAGAAATGGAGCTGCACGATCAGCGACAGACAGCGGGGGAGCCGGTCGGAGGTAAGTATCACACATAGCGATATCGCTAGCAATATCGCTGCTGCGTCACAAAATCGGTGATGCTTTAGCGATATTGCTAGCGATATTGCTATGTGTAAAGCCCCCTTTAAGGTTGTTGGGGGTCTGTTGACACGTTGCCTTTTTGCTTCGATATAAACACAGCATTTTATTGTAACAGCAAAGTGAATGAGATTTCTGAAATTTAATTTTTTTTTTTTTTAATCTTTCAGAATTTTTGCATTGTTTTTCACACATTTCACTGATTGGGAAAAATACAAGTAAAATTGCATAATAAATGCACACAACTGATATATTCAACATTCCAGAGGGTACAAGATTTCCGAGATTGATGAATGTGTTGCTATCTGCTTGCTGCGCTTTGATTGGAATTTCAGCATATGTTGTGTAGGAAAAATGGGAATCGTAATACTTATTGTCCTATCTTCAGAAAAGCAATTTATTAAGGACAGAGATGATTAAGAAAAAGAGAGGGAATATATCTGTTATGTTTCCTCTTTTATTTTGAAGGACATTGTATTTTGTGTGCAGCATGAGTATTAGTATAAGCCCGGCCTGCCATAGGTCTGGGAGATGCTTACAGGGCATCAGGAACATTTAGACTGCATGACAACGTGAACAAGCTTTCCTAGGAAAGCTCATTTCACAGTAATCGCAAAATACCCATTCGTCAGGTCAAATGATCTTTTGGTTTGCTAAAAAGATCATCATTCTTGGCAGCACATCTTCCTGCAATGCCGAGAACAAAAGTAGACTAAGTACCAGGGCTGTGGAGTCGGTAAGCCAAACTTCCGACTCCTCAATTTCCATGACACCGGCTCCACCAAAATGGGCTCAGACTACGACTCCGACTCCACAACCCTGCTAAGTACATAACGGTATTTCTCGGAACCTATGACAGCACCACGGAGAGATGGGATCCCCCCTTCAGGGACAGGAACCTACAGATAAAAAGGCCGGTACCTCTCCTCCGCCTCCAGTTCGTTACAGAGCATCAGAGGGTCTCCAGGTTAGTTAGACAACAGAAATATATGCACAACATTATAATATTGCTTGCTTATTTATCAGAAGCACCGTGCCTAAACGGAAACACTCTACAAACAATAAAACATGCTCACCACACTCGTGAGGGGGAGGGGAATAAGCGGGTGCAGTCATGGGTTCCAAGAAACACCGTTATCGGTGAGTAACTAAGCTATTCTCTCTCACCCATGACAGCACCACGGAGAGAATTACAGAGATTGGTAGCTTAGGGAGTGACCACCGCCTGAAGGACCCTTCTCCCGAAGGTCAGGTCAGACGTAGAGCCTAGATCTAATTGATAGTGTCTGAAAAAGGTTGAAGGTGATGACCAGGTGGCCGCCTTACAGATTTGTTCTATCGATACCTCAGATCTTTCAGCCCATGAGGTCGCCATCGCTCTTGTGGAATGGGCTCTCAACCCTTCCGGGATGGTATTTCCACTGGATGAATATGCCAGGGCAATCGCATCCCTTATCCACCTTGCCAGGGTACTCTTAGATGATTTGAGTCCCTTCCGAGGTCCCTGAAAACACACAGAGAGAGCCTTCCTTCCTATATTTTTTGGTGGCCACTAGATACTGCACTAGGCACCTCTTCACATCTAAGGTGTGGAATTTTTCTTCTCCCTTATTTTTAGGATTTGGGCAGAATGAAGGAAGGACTACCTCTTGAGACCTATGGAAATGTGATGACACTTTTGGTAGATAGGCCGGGTCAGGCTTTAGAATGACCCTATCCTCTAGAATCTTTGTGAAAGGTGGCCCTGCTGATAAAGCTTGCATATCGCTCACTCTGCGAGCTGATGTTAGCGCCACCAGAAGCACTGTTTTTAACGACAGGATTCTTAGGGATGCTGAGTGAATAGGATCAAACAGAGGGCCTGTTAGTGTGGATAGTAGAAGATTTAGGTCCCATGATGGTAATCTTTTCATAATGTGGGTCCCCCGTCAGGGACAGGAACCCAACTGGAGGCGGAGGAGAGGTACCGCCCTTGTTATCTGTAGGTTCCTGTCCCTGAAGGACTGATCCCCTCTCTCCGTGGTGCTGTCATGGGTGAGAGAGAATTATCTATTCCGCATCCTTCAGTGAGTACCTGAAGTACGTTTTTCTTGTGTAAACAAGCTGTTAAACTATAATGGCCAATTATTGCCGGCAATTAGCTATTATTACACAGACCTTTATCTGCTTGTATTTTATAGTTAACTCGCCTAAATTTGGCCAAACCTGCTGATTACTTTGTGTACATTTTGATTCTCCAATGATGGCAGATATTAGGGAATATACAGACCAGGAGGTTGGATTTCTCCTTCTTTATCCATAAAGAAGTTCTCTGGGTTTACTCATTTCAGGGTGAATGGTGCTGATGAAGTTGTGTCTCCACATATCTGCTTGGACGAATGCGTGATCAACAGGAATTGCCCATGTCTAATAAATAGGACAGGTGCACACTTCCCAGCAGATATGGTAAGGCACCACATCATCGGCACTTCTCATCTCTTTATGAAGAAGAACGAGGCACCAGACTAGTCCCCTGTTCCTACATTGAAGACATCCATGCTCCACTGAGTTGTCTGTACATGTCTATGGGGGGAGGTAGGGCTCTTCAGAAGATATATAGGTGTTGGCTGAACAAGCTTTTAACTGATCATTGTAAAATTGCACGACCGAACTAAAGTCCCCCTTATACAGGAGACTAAATTCAGTGGAAGTGGTCAACAGTCTGTGTCTGGGGATCCTCATGACTCCCTCCAACAGATATTCCGGACAGTGCATCCCGCCTTTGGAATTTCAAAGGCCAATTCTTTCTGCAGCTCTTTCATAGATCACCCAGGAACACATGGCTGAGGCGTTAGTGAGTATTGGGAAATCAGAAGAGATATGTCAGTAATATTACTTTATTGGAACCATAAGGTCTCCAATATTATAATATAACCGTCACCCCCCCCCCCTAAATTAATAATGAGATTGGTTAATATCTCTGTCCATACTGCAGGGATAACATGGGCGCTTGTAATTTGTTTTTCTTCATGTCCCTCAGCACTCTCTTATCAATCACTTCTTGGCATTTAACCAGAAGGAATCATGACTATTCTTATATTATTATTATCACCACCACAGTGATAAATGTAGGCTTCATATACAGCTGAGAAAAAACACAAAGGGATGAGGGGATATAACTGTTTTTCACCTTTTTGTGACCTTTCTCCTGAATTTGCTTCTGCAGTTTGAGGTGACAACCTTTAATATTGTCAAAACTGATCTCCCGACCTACCCTTTCCAAAGAAATAGAAAACAAACAATATATGTGATCCCAAGTGTCCCAGGTATAGGTGTGCAATCACAGAAAAGGTTATCCCACTGCTGAGTGGCTTTATGGAGGACCCAACTCTGATAATGAGAGTAACCTTTTCCAGCAGAATGACACCAGGCGTCCACGAGATCGGCTATGTAATGTGATTTCTACACTCATTCTTCAGACTCAATAGTTTGGGCAAGACATAGAAGAAAATGTATTCTTCGTGTTCGTGATACCTTGTATCCAATAACATACCTTCCATGGGGATGAATGCCTATTATATCTGTGTATGTTCTATGGGTGGTTGATTCTAGCTAGACTTTATCATCTTGTAACTTTTTATTTTATTTTACAGATATTAATTTTTTTATTTAATAATTGTGATTTTTATTTTTCACTTATTTTTTATTACCTTTTTAATTCCCTGTTTATTTTTTTTCCTCCTAGTATTCTGTGGTAGGGGGATTTGTGTCGCACTATCTCCTGGAAAAGTCTCGAATCTGCGTACAAGGACAAGACGAGAGGAATTACCATATTTTCTACAGGTTATGTGCCGGTGCACCAGAGGAGATTCGTCAGAAGCTTTTTTTGAGTTCCCCTGATAACTTTAGAGTATGTATAACTAATGTTGCACAGTTTGCATGTGTGACTGTTAGTTCTAGATCGTTGTCTTGGCATAGATGTGACCGGAGTTGGGAGCAGGCTGACTAACATGGCTGTGACTACTGGTGTCACCGTGTGGTGGCTGTGTGACATCCCTTTTTTTAGGCACTCCCTTGTCTAGACCACACTGGGAAGCTGTGAGATCAATGTTTTCCTGTAAGACTGATAAGATGACTGTCCAAAGGATCCTAGACTTCTGTATTTGGACTAGGATGTTTTTCATAACTTGATTGAGTTGGGTCAAATTGTATGGCAGCAATATACCAAATGCCATTGAGAGTAGTGCTAGCTAAGCCACTTCACAATCCTTTGAAATATTGGAAGTATCAGCAATTAAATACATTTTTTACTACCTGCCAATAGAGGAAAAATGCCTACCAAATAAAAAATATATATAGCTTTATTCATACAAGAAAATATATAACCTGTTATAAATAATGAGACCGCATAAATTGAGTCCAACAGTGGGGACACCTAGAAAAAATGTAAGTATCCTACACAGTCACAATATGCCGTACTTCATATATCCTGCAGATTTTGTATCAGTCACAATGATGTACCAGACAATTATCTACATGAAACTAGATGGCTAAAGATAGCAATAAATAATGTAATAAATAAATCTGTTAATAGTAAGGCATGCAGTAGACCCACATACCGTAGCATGTGCATCCAGCTCCAGCCGGCAACAACATACAATCCCAGCAAGTTCCCAAGATGGTGCAAATGACGGTGTCTCACCCTTTCACTTGCTCATTGGGGATTAGAACCTCTGCGACTTCAGGGCATCCTGGGCCAACTACCCCAACCAGTAGCACTCGGCTTTTGGCTGGCACCCACACAGAGGAGGTAGCAGGAAGCTTAGGAGGCTGATCGAGTACAGTGAGATATGTGGCAAGGTGATCTGAGTGTTCAGTGATGGGCAGTGGAGCAGATCTGTATTCCACCAGATGGAGGCATGGCTCCTTGGGCTGTTTCTGAAGAGTCTCTCTGGAGAGGGAGACAGAGACTTTATACCCACACTTCCCATTCAGGACATTCTCCCACAGGATTGGGGAAGGTGGGAGTGATAATCCCTCTGTTTAATTAACCTGCAGATTTGTCCTAAATTGTGCAGACTAGTACATCGCAGGGGCTGATGCAATACGTAATCGGCAGACATTCCACAAACTAACATACAAGAGTCAACCTACATGTTCAAATGAACAGTGGCTCATGTCCCCTTACCTACTGAACAATACATCGGGCATAATTAAGAATAAACGCTATAAACGTCACACCCCCAATGACCTACCATTTAACACCTGGCGAATATTGATAAGAACTTTTTACAAGTAGAATACCATTTATGATAAAAAATGATGGTTTCATAGTTCTGGTTTTACCTTCGCATCTCTCAAGATGTCTATCTAGCAGTGGTTAGCAGGTGAAAAATAGTTCAGATCTTTATTGATCAGTGTTAAATTGCCTGCTCAGTATGTTAGTCTGTCTATTGCGGTCTCCACAGAAAACTGATATTCTTTAAATCAGTGTTTCATGGTTTAATTTTATTCATACACTTGGGCAACTATTTTTCTTTTTCTTTATTTTATTTTGCGCTGTCCTACTGTTGGAGCTCACATACGAAGTCTCATGTTCCAGATTATGTTTACTGTGTGTAGACCACGGTAGTCCGTAGGATCAGATATACTCATTGGGCTGTTAACGGTTCAATAAATGACCCTTACATTCTCCTCCCGCTGTCGGAGCTGACCACTGCTGATTAGTCATCGAGAGAGCAGTCGAGTTATATCAGCGGGCTTAGAAAGCTTGATGTGTGCTCCAAACAGTCCGAGAACATTACTCTTACAGAAACGTCTGATTGCGAGGAGGAAAAAAAAAGACCTCTTAAATGATTCAAATTGAATTGAAACCTCTTTGGCGCGGCGTCTCTGTGGGCTGGAGACTGAAAACTGAAATGTCAGCTCTATTGAAACTGCAATTACTTTTCAAGACAAATTGTAGCCGGTCTTCTGAATGAGATGTTTTACTTTCCAGTGCTGTAGATGTCTCTGGTGATATATAATAATCTATTCTCCCTGTGTGCAGCTAAAGCCCAAAATTAGAGTGTGCTAGGTGCATCACCACGAATAATGTGCCGTTTGCCACCTTCCATTTTCTTACTGTGCTTTAACACTTGGATTCCTGCAGAACGATGGAAGCGGAGATATGTTTTTAATTGCAGATTCTTCGCAGGGTTTTAAAGATTAGCTCTGTTTCTGACAGCAGCTTCTCGAGCAGCTGCTAAACGATTAGCTAAATCTTAAACCAATTTTCTTGGCTCAGTCCTAGTAAACTCCCATAAACGTCTTCTCATGGTAGTGACGAATCTCTGAGCAGCGTTTTTTTTTTCATTTTGCCGCCTTCTATTTAAGCTGTATCGATGTTGGAAGAATAGTTGCAAGTGCTCGGAGTATTGCTTTTCTGGTTTGTAATACATTTCTGAGTCTTCTAATTCCCACTGATTCCAGTTTTGAAATGGCGTGATTCCACTAATAGGATTATTAGAGAACTGCCATTGCTTCTCCTACCAGAGTCATTGAAGAAGTTGCAAACATAAAGTTGCGTTGGACATTTATGACCACTATTATCGCTTGTCCTCACAAGCAGTGCTTCAGACTGACACCACATCACTTATAAGGTGACAGAGGGCCACGCTAACCAACAGATTAGGTAGTACTCTTCTAGAGTTAGATGTTAAAGGGGGTGTATTCCTGGGAATACTGTCCCAGATGGTGTGACATGACGCGTCTAGATGCCTAATGTCAGATTTTGTGCCAGAGCATGCGTGCATAACCCATTTAAGCAGCTGATGATACTAAAAGCTCGATGGCTCAGTGGTTGGCACTGTTGCTTTGCAGCTCTGGTGTCCTGGGTTCAAATCCCACCAAGGTAAACACCTGAAAGTTTGCATGTTCTCCCGTATTCGCGTGGGTTTCCTCCTGGTTCTTCAGTTTCCTCCCACACTTCATGAAGGTGCTATTTAATCGAAGTATAATAATTGATAACGAACCTATCATATCATTCTTGACTATTAACCTGATAATGGTTCAGGGAGCTTTGGATGAGATATGTCATTTGTTACTTACTGTGTGAAAAGTGACACATTGTCATGCCGCCACTTCTTTTTCTTCTCTGTGGAAATGGCAAATTAATAGGGCTGACGCCACGCTAATAAGCAGATGCTGTGCCACACACCCAAAACAGAATCTGGACATTAAAGAGAACCTGTCAGCTGGTTCATGCTGTCCAAACCTCTGGGGGCATGAACCAGCGTCTGACTGCACAATTCCAGCCGGCTCTATATTTCTTAGAAACGTTCCGGTGTTTCAGAGAAGATTTAGTTAGAAGATATAAGTGGCCATGCCCAAAGACCCGACTAGTCTGGCTTCTCCCAGCACTGTTGCATAGCAAGAGACCTGCCAATCACCTACAGTGGGTCTTGGACGGGGTCGCTGCAGGACTAATGTAGTTTCCAACTATGATCCCTGACCTATCTTGTTCAGTATATCTTCTCCGAAACGTCAGATTGTTTCTGAGAAGACTGTACCTGCCTACAATAATGCATCCATTCTCTTATTCATGCTGCCCAAAGATTGTTGACAGGTTCCCTTTAAAACATAGAGGTCTGTAAGAAATAAAATCAAATCCAATGGCCAGATTTAACAAAATCAACATTGCTTTATTAATTAGATAACATGAACAACATAAAATCAATCAAAATTGCTGCAAAGTACAAACTCACCAAAACAGGACTCTACATAATATATATGGAGACCCAAACCTTCTCCCGAGATACATTATAGTACATATAAATAGATAAGTAGGGGAGTATAGTCTACAGTATATGTCTAAAATTTATAGGAAATTAGTAACAAATAGTTTCCAATAAATCACAAAATGGAAAATAGATAAATATTAACTACAGCCAGGATGAAGTGTGTGTGTGCCATAAGAATTGGTGGCCTAGTTGGAACAAGTCAAGCCAGACATGTCACTCATAGTCATTACTTGCCTATTTTGGACACATCATATGAAGAGAGCAACGACTGGAGAAGGATATCATGGTTGGAAGAATAGAAGGAACAAGGCAAAGCGGCAGACTAGCAATCCGATGGCTTGATACTATCAAGATAATGGCAGAGAAGACCCTGGTGAGCCTATCCAGGCTTGAATGAGATCGATCTTCCTACAGATCATTCATCCATCAAGTTGGCATGGCTTAGGATTGAGCCAAAGGCTGTAAAAGCAAAAACATCAGGCCTAGTCTACAATTTTGTATGAAAATTTTCCATATATTTTTGTTTTGAGTTTGTCTTGATAAGAATGGGTAGAATTCTACATAGACGTACAGTGAGGAAAAAAGTATTTAGTCAGCCACCAATTGTGCAAGTTCTCCCACTTAAAAAGATGAAAGAGGCCTCTAATAAACATCATAGGTAGACCACAACTATGAGAGTCAAAATGAGAAAACAAATCCAGAAAATCACCTTGTCTGATTTGGCAAGATTTATTTTGCAAATTATGGTAAAAAATAAGTATTTGGTCATTAACAAAAGTTCATCTCAATATTTTGTTATATATCCTTTGTTGGCAATGACAGAGGTCAAATGTTTTCTGTAAGTCTTTACAAGGTTGGCACACACTGTTGGTGGTATGTTGGCCAATTCCTCCATGCACATCTCCTCTGGACCACTGATGTCTTGGGCCTGTCGCTGGGCAACACAGACTTTCAAATACCTCCAATGGTTTTCTATGGGGTTGAGATCTGGAGACTGGCTAGGCCTCTCCAGGACCTTCATATGCTTCTTACGAAGCCACTTTTTCATTGCCCTGGCAGTGTACTTGGGATCATTAACATGCTGAAAGACCGATCCACGTTTCATCTTTAATGCCCTTGCTGATGGAAGGAGGTTTGCACTCAGAATCTCATGATACATGGCCCCATTCATTCTTTCATGTACATGGATGTACACGGATCAGTCAACCTGGTCCCTTTGCAGAGAAACAACCCCAAAGCATGATGTTGCCACCCCCATGCTTCACAGTAGGTATGGAGTTCTTTGGATGCAACTCAGCTTTCTGTCTCCTCCAAACACAGCGAGTTTTGTTTCTACCAAACAGTTCCACTTTGGTTTCATCAGACCATATTACATTCTCCCAATACTCTTCTGGATAATCCAAATGCTCTCTAGAAAACTTCAGACTGGCTCGAACATGTACTGGCTTAAGCAGGGGGACACACCTGACACTGCAGGATCTGAATCCCTGGCGGCGTAGTGTGTTACTGAAGGTAGCCTTTGTTACGATGGTCCCAGCTCTATGCAGGTCATTCACTAGGTCTCCCCATGTGGTTCTGGGATTTTTACTCACCGTTCTTGTGATCATTTTGACCCCACGGGGTGAAATCTTGCGTGGAGCCCCAGATCAATTGAGATCATCAATGGTCTTGTATGTCTTCCATTTTATTATTATTGCTTTCACAGTTGATTTCATCACACCAAGCTGCTTGCCTATTGCAGATTCAGTCTTCCCAGCTTGGTGCTTTTCTACAATTTTGTTTCTGGTGTCCTTCGACAGCTCTTTGGACTTCACCATAGTGGAGTTTGGAGTGTTACTGTTTGGGGTTGTGGACAGGTGTCTTTTATACTGATAACAAGTTCAATCAGGTGCCATTACTACAGGTAATTAGTGGAGGACAGAGGAGCCTCTTAAAGAAGAAGTTACAGGTCCGTGAGAGCCAGAAATCTTGCATGTTTTTAGGTGACCAAATACTTATTTTTCACCATTATTTGCAAAATGTTGCCAAATCAGACAAGATGATTTTCTGGATTTGTTGTCTCATTTTGGCTCTCATAGTTGTGGTCTACCTGTGATGTCAATTACAGGTTTCGCTCATCTTTTCAAGTGGGAGAACTTGCACAGTTGGTGGCTGACTAAATTCTTTTTTTCCCCACTGTATATTGTCTGAATTCTTTTAGAGGACTCCCTCTCTAAAATTTAGATTGTCGTCTCAGAGAGGCTCCTTTGTAACTGCTCATCTATTTTTTTTACTTCACAGTATCTGAATCGTGGTTGCACCAGGTACTTTGCTTCCAAGGACACTGATAAGCAGATTCTCCAAAACCGCAAGAGTCCAGAGGTATTGTGCATGAATTTATCCTCTAAATAGCTTTTATGCTAAAGTGATTGTCAAGTGGTGACTTAGAGATTTCCAGTGTGTAAAGTAACATTTGCATTGTGTTAGATTGCAAAGTGCTTGTAAAAACAAGCTATTTCGCAATTTACTTTTTTAATTAAAAATGCTCAAGAGTGAAGGGAATTTTAGCTTTTAGAATTTACGTCTCGGCCACCTCTGCAATTGCTAGTTTCCAAGGTAAGGGGCTTGCACTTTTAAGCTGCTCTGAAAGTGGCTGGATTGCTGAACTATGCTTCTCTGATGCTGAAGGCGTAAAGCTGCCCCTGCTTGCAGATTTGACCAACAAACAGTTTGGGGCAGTGTCCCAAGTCTTCAGGAGCGTACCATCCCCTGGCAAGCAGGAGGCAGAGCAGCTGGGTTCTCCTAAAGAACAAGCATGAGACAACCCTTTTAAGAGTACATCCAAAAACAACACCCAGAGATGAAGCCATTCTGTATTATAGTAGTGTTTTTTTTAATAGCACAGAAGATCTTAAAGAGGAGAAAAGGCCAATTGAAATATGTATGTTGTCATGATTGTGCATAGGGTACAGTCAGCTATTTGGATTGAATATACTCCATCACTTCTTTGCAGCTGCGAGCCCTTTGTACAATTGTTTATTGTGTTAGATGTTGACATTGTGTGTTTCTCGTTGAGTTCTGAACACACTCGGCCTATAATTAATGTTTTGCTTTTTCTTCTTACAACTGATGCTTTTCACGATAAGAAACGCGTCAGTCCCCTTTTCATGTAGCTCCTATGCATCGCTTCCCTGTTGGCTTGAGACGTAACAGAGCTTTGTATGTCCTTGACCGACATGGTTTCTTTTTGGTTCAGGAGTGTTGCCCATGTTTTACTTCTGAATGAAACTGACATTCAAGTTCAGTGACACAGATTCATTGATTGATCTTGGTAAAATAGCTTATAAATGGACGTTGCAGTTGTTTTTCACCTAATGCTGTATGGCATTGCAGGCTTTTTAGGAAGTGACTAGGTATGTGTCAGTGTGGAACCCTAATAAGGGTTGATGACCCTCAACTTATTCACTTGATTAGGGATTGTTCACTTTTGGGAACAATTTTGTTTTATGCTTAAATGCATGTATTTTGGGTTAAAAATAATTTTTCCTTCTATAGCCTCTGTTGCACTCTCTATTACTGGCTGCAAAATGCGTTAACTGAGAACTGTCAGTGAGATAATTCTGAGATCTGAGCGGATCTTTTACTCTTCTACATTAGATCCTCTCATCTGGTTTCTGATCATAGACCACACCAAACTTGAATGTGCAGGGAAACAAAGCACTTGTAAAAGCCAAGCTATATAACATTTTCATTAAACCCAATTGGAAAAAAAATGATTTGTAGTCACAAATCCATGTAAGCAATAAAAAAAATTGCCCCAAAAGGTGGACAAGTCTTAAGAAATGATCTCTTAGTTGAACGTTATCACAGTGTACTTGTTACATATATTTTTCCAGTGGCCATGAAGCAAACCAAAGTTGTCATACTACTTGATGAAGATGAACACACCATGACATTTTATAGATTAACCTTAGGGAAGTGTGATATGAGGTTTAGGGTCTAACTTACTGATCTCTGGGGGTCGGACCCTTGATGATCCCGAAACTGAGGTTCTGGAACACGGATGTTCAGCTGGCTGAAGGCAATGAGATTGCCGGAGAAAGCTGAGCAGTGAATGGTTTGTAGGCCATGCATGCACATGCTTTGCTCAATTGACAGCAGGACTCTGGAGAGTGGAGTATTGGCGCTTTATTCATAATCGGTAGGGGTCCTGTTGTCTGGGACTTTGATACCAAGAAGAGGACTCTAGTCCTTCTTCATCAGTATAATGGGAATAACCCTTCAATGATTTGTGATAATTGATTTTGGAAGAGAAGTGTAAAAATCACTGACTCAATGGGAAATAAGTGTTTTGAGAAGCATTATTGGTCCAGATGGGAATTCCAGACAAGAAAATTGTTCTCTGGCAGTATTTAGCAAAAAATATTCTGGAAGTTTAAACTAAGGTAAATCTCATGTTAATGGTTTTAGAACCAGTCTATGGCAGCAGGCATTGCTGGGCTAGTAGTTCCAAGATATTACTAAGTAGTCATAAGCCTAATACACTTTCATATACCATGAAATACATCCAGGAAACATTGGGGTGGATGATGCAACACTTCTGAAAATCTTAAGCTTTAATAATCCATTTTTAACACTGAGAGTCAAAATAACACTCTTATAGACGAACACTATCGGAATTTGCAGCTTGCGCTGTGAAGCAGAGCATTTTTCTTGCATTAATATATTTTAGAATGAAAAATGCCATAACTTTTTTAAATCCCGAAGCCGAATTTCCAATCTTCTTGTTGTTGGGTCATTTGCCAATAGTCTGATCATTGTGCTTGTAAACTCCTGCATCTAAAGTGAAATTAATTCTCCAAATTGCTTTTTTTTGCCTTTCCCTTGTAATATCAGGAAGACGAGGTATATGTTGTGTAACCTGCAATTCTTTTTAGCTTAGAGTTGATGTTGTGTAGACAAGCGTGCCGTGACTTTTCGAGTGCATGCTGTATATGAGGAAGCCACTTTTCGTTTCCTAAACCTCTGTTAATTTCTAATATTTTCTGCAGTTTCCAAGACTGTTGCCTAATACAGCATGCCTAAACTATCTCGTAGGAGTAGAGATGAGCTGCTCTGCATGCTTCTTTGTTTTATGGGTGAATGACTACTTAAATATACTCGGAGAGCAAATTAAAATGTCATTAAATCCCAGAGTTTCCATATGCCCATAAAGCAAAATGACTTGGCGCTTTTATTTACTTCTTTTCTATACTTTTTGTGATTTTATTATTATAATGTTTAGTTATTTCTATTATAGTGTCTAAGATCTTACTCTTAATGAGCACTCCTCTCTTATGCTGGCCATAGACCAATATTATTGTATGTCCTAAGAGTAATGAGACATCTTCTTAATACGTTCCAATTTAAGATTGCTGTATTAGAATGCGTTTCTGTGTTTTTTAATGGATTTTTTACTAGCTTGATGACCTGCCCTTTAAAATAGTTACCAGCTTTGGCATTGTCTTGAAGTAAAATCATAATGTTTAGTGGCCGCTACTGCACATCAGCCCCTATGCTGATCTGCAGGACTTGGCAGTGGCTATTAAACAGTATGATGGAACTGTGTTGCATCCGGCTACCAGCAGAGGCGATAACAGATGATTAATGGAGGTGGCATGTGTTGGACCCTCATCTTTTTTTATATTGATCACCTTTTTTATAGATGGGTCAGCAATATCAAACTAGTAGAAAACCCTTTTAAAAATGATTTTTTTGACTAGTGCCCCAGCTTTTAAACTGAGTTAAGTGTAGGTGTTAGTTTATTAGCCAGATCAATTTGGATTGGTGTTTCCTTAACCAAATCTTTACACGTGCAGAGACAGCCATTTTGGAAATAAAAGTTTTCCCACAAACTGCTGATGCTAAAATGGAAATAAGGATTAATACTAACTGCGTGCATTTAATATTCATTCACTAGAAGCAGGTGCGGTCTCAAGCTGACGAAGGGGAAGCCACCAGGAAAATCAAGTTGTCCGTAGAGCTTTTCAGCAAGCTCTACAACAGTGCAATCTACGGTTGGATTCACACATTAGTAAAGTGTCAATGTGACATCCAATTTTTTATTGGGCAGTACGTAGATCCAAGGAATATTTCCTATTCTGGTACTCAAAACTCATCAAAATAGGACATGCTCTGAGCTTCACCTATCTCCTTCTCAAATTCATTATTTTAGCTGATGCCTAACAAGATTCATTTTCTCAATGTGTCCTTATTCTGTCTAATAAAAAATAAGATAGCACATGGACATTTCGCTTGGATGTGTGAATGGAGTTCACATTTCTTTAAGTTTTGTTTTTGAGTTCCATTAAAGGAACACAAAAGCAGGATAAAATGCGTGTTGCGTGACCGACACTATTGGTACACTGTACACCCCTTTGATTTAAATGGGTTCCACTAATGTCTGTCTGCTGAAATATATAGCTGAATTGAAATCTGACATGGAGGTTCCCAGGAGAGCCCATGCAGGTGTGAACACCACCCAAGGTACAGACTGATATGAAACATCTGGCAGGTTCCAGGCAACATGAAGGGAATTTGATTTACCTACTTTAACTTCACATCATGCCTTCTTGCAGCTCATATAGGTCATCTAATGTATGTTTTTAAAGAGGACTTTTCACCAGCTTGAGCATGGTAAACTGACCACATCATGGAATAGTAGCTGCAGAACTGAGTAAAATGTAGTTTTTATTTTAGAAATTAAGTCATAAACATGTACACTAATTTCCTCTTTAAATAAGGTGTCCACTACTAGGACAACTCCTTCTCATACCCCATGCTTGGCCCCGATTAAAATAAAAAAGCTTTTACTTACCTCCCGTGTCTGCGCCGTTCCTGCGGTGTCGCACTTGCTTTCCTCAGGGATCCCGTGCGTTTGTTGTGACCCTTGACCTTGGCGCCCCCTCAGCGCTGGCATCACTGTCGCCATCATCTGACAAATTGAACATGAAGAGGAAGTCCAGGCTACAGCTGATCTCCTTACTTCCTCTGAATGTTCAATTTGTCTGATGGCAGGGGCAGTGATGCCAGCACTGATTGGGTGCCGGGCACCACCTGGCTTTCATCCGCATGAGAGCCCCGTGACAGCGAGTGCAGGCACCACCAAAACGGTGCCAGCATGGTAGTGAGTTTGGGCTTTTTTTTTTTTTTTTTTATCGGGGCCAAACATTGGGGTATGACAAGGGGTTGTCCTGATAGTGGACAACCCCTTTAAGCCTAAGCAATGAAGTGTTAGCAGAGATTTGTCTACATTTTTTTACCTACCTTCTGTTGACCAATCTTCAGTAGGAAGCATTATTTGGGGGAAGAATAGAAAACTCCTTTAGAGAAAGTCTCTGTGTGAGACATGTAATGACAAACAGCTAACTGAGCTCACTGCTTGCACTTACTGTGATTACAAGAGCGAGAAGTACAGCAGTGCGGTGTGCCTTTACAAACACCTGTTCATCTGCAGCTGTCATCTCACAGCACTGTCAGTGTGGGGAAATAGGCTGTAAAGCAGAGCTTATAGTAGTGCCGTAGGATTAGAGCTGCATATGCAGAAGGTGTTTTGTAATGACATATAGCTCTTTTTTCCTCACTGATCTTACTGCTCTCACCTACTGTGCTTGCAAGCCAGGGAGTGAATTAAAGCTGATTTGTGTGTCCCTATAAATGTCTCTGCATCTGCAACTTTCATCTCACATCACTGTCAGATTGTGGGAAAAAGGGACTAGATTAGAGCTGACAGTATTGTGAGATGAGCGCTTCAGATGTATCTGTAATGACACACAGCTCTGATATGCTCTACTATGTGTCTTAAAATGTCTTTCCATTTCAACAGAAAAAGTTGGG